>NW_028322100.1:740000-777500 GCF_057628025.1 Oncorhynchus mykiss
CTGCATTCAGTAACCGAATTATCAGTTAGAACCCACTGTAATCTACATTCAGTAACCGAATTATCAGTTAGAACCCACTGTAATCTACATTCAGTAACCTAATTATCAATTAGAACCCACTGTAATCTACATTCAGTAACCGAATTATCAGTTAGAACCCACTGTAATCTGCATTCAGTAACCGAATTATCAATTAGAACCCACTGTAATCTGCATTCAGTAACCAAATTATCAGTTAGAACCCACTGTAATCTACATTCACTAACCGAATTATCAGTTAGAACCCACTGTAATCTACATTCAGTAACCAAATTATCAGTTAGAACCCACTGTAATCTACATTCAGTAACCAAATTATCAGTTAGAACCCACTGTAATCTACATTCAGTATCCGAATTATCAGTTAGAACCCACTGTAATCTACATTCAGTAACCAAATTATCAGTTAGAACCCACTGTAATCTACATTCAAGTAACTGAATTGTCAGTTAGAACTCACTGTAATTAACATTCAGTAGCCAAATTATAATTTAGAACCCACTGTAATCTACATTCAGTAACCAAATTATGAGAGTCCACTGTAATCTACATTCAGTAACCAAATTATAATTTAGAACCCACTGTAATCTACATTTTTGTGTCGCACTGCTTTGCTTTATCTTGGCCAGGTCGCAGTTGTAAATGATAACTTGTTCTGAACTAGTTTACCTGGTTAAATAAATTGAAATAAATACAATTATTATTGTACATTATTGTGTGTACAGCATAAAAGTCAAATCATGTAATGAAGTTTACAAACTTGATTACAGTTACAGTCTTGCTCATGTATAACAAGGGAATATATTTGCATTGGTTTGTACCAAATCTTTACCACGCATACATTTTGCAATATTCCACAAAGTCCCCACATTCTTTGGAATTATCAATCGATCAACAAATCAATAAATCAATCAATACACCCATTAATCATAATGATGTGTTCAGGAGTGAAAATCCCATTGTCTCTTGGAGAGCTGACTCCTGAAGCTGTAGTTAGTTGTCCCCTATCCAGATGACTCCATGAGGTCAACTCAAGGAGGTAAACTGAACCATACTCTTGAGACTGTGAAGCACGGGGCCCTCAAGACGTTAGTGAAACCAAGGGCCCTTCAGCTATTGTGCCATGCTTAGTCTTACACACAATGTGCTCTGTGTCTGTCCACCCCCTGTGTATGTGCTCTTATCCATGAATACTGCCCCTCTAGCCTTTACCCCTATACAACCCGCTCTCAATACACACACACACACACACACACACACACACACACACACACACACACACACACACACACACACACACACACACACACACACACACACACACACACACACACACACACCACCCTCTCTGTGTAGGACACCCCACCTACTCCAACAGTTCTCTTTGACTTCTTATTACACACTGGTCTGTAACTAACTAATTCTTATTACACACTGGTCTGTAACTAACTAATTCTTATTACATACTGGTCTGTAACAAACTAATTCTTATTACATACTGGTCTGTAACAAATTAATTCTTATTACATACTGGTCTGTATAACTAACTAATTCTTATTACATACTGGTCTGTAACAAACTAATTCTTATTACATACTGGTCTGTAACAAATTAATTCTTATTACATACTGGTCTGTATAACTAACTAATTCTTATTACATACTGGTCTGTAACAAACTAATTCTTATTACATACTGGTCTGTAACTAACTAATTCTTATTACATACTGGTCTGTAACAAATTAATTCTTATTACATACTGGTCTGTAACAAACTAATTCTTATTACACACTGGTCTGTATAACTAACTAATTCTTATTACACACTGGTCTGTAACAAACTAATTCTTATTACATACTGGTCTGTATAACTAACTAATTCTTATTACACACTGGTCTGTAACTAACTAATTCTTATTACACACTGGTCTGTAACTAACTAATTCTTATTACACACTGGTCTGTATAACTAACTAATTCTTATTACACACTGGTCTGTAACTAACTAATTCTTATTACACACTGGTCTGTAACAGAATAATTCTTATTACACACTGGTCTGTAACTAACTAATCCTTATTACACACTGGTCTGTAACAAACTAATTCTTATTACACACTGGTCTGTATAACTAACTAATTCTTATTACACACTGGTCTGTATAACTAACTAATTCTTATTACACACTGGTCTGTAACTAACTAATTATTATTACACACTGGTCTGTAACAGAATAATTCTTATTACACACTGGTCTGTAACTAACTAATTCTTATTACACACTGGTCTGTATAACTAACTAATTCTTATTACACACTGGTCTGTAACAGAATAATTCTTATTACACACTGGTCTGTATAACTAACTAATTCTTATTACACACTGGTCTGTAACTAACTAATTCTTATTACACACTGGTCTGTAACTAACTAATTCTTATTACACACTGGTCTGTAACTAACTAATTCTTATTACACACTGGTCTGTAACTAACTAATTCTTATTACATACTGGTCTGTATAACTAACTAATTCTTATTACACACTGGTCTGTAACAGAATAATTCTTATTACACACTGGTCTGTAACTAACTAATTCTTATTACACACTGGTCTGTATAACTAACTAATTCTTATTACACACTGGTCTGTATAACTAACTAATTCTTATTACACACTGGTCTGTAACTAACTAATTCTTATTACACACTGGTCTGTATAGCTAACTAATTCTTATTACACACTGGTCTGTAACTAACTAATTCTTATTACTCATGAATGGTCTGCCATTCACATGAATGACATCACTGCACTAAAAGAAAACCTTCCCTTGAAAAAATATTTCACATAGCAATAACCATGTGTATGTTAAAGGCTGAATGTTACAGACCAGTTATTATTATTCGACCATGCTGGTCATATATGAACATTTGAACATCTTGGCCATGTTCTGTTATAATCTCCACCCGGCACAGCCAGAAGAGGACTGGCCCACCCCACATAGCCTGGTTCCTCTCTAGGTTTCTTCCTAGGTTTTGGCCTTTCTAGGGAGTTTTTTTCCCTAGCCACCGTGCTTCTACACCTGCATTGCTTGCTGTTTGGGGGTTTTAGGCTGGGTTTCTGTACAGCACTTTGAGATATCAGCTGATGTATGAAGGGCTATATAAATACATTTGATTTGATTTGATTTGAAAAATAAAAATAAAATCCCAAATAAATTTGATTTGATTTAATTTAATTTGATTTGATTTGAAACTAGCCTACAGTAGTTTACAGTTATTTGATCACCTGCTGTATACTTTAGGCTAATCCACATTTGTTTCCTCCATTAATTGCATGCAGTTGATCGTTATGGTCGGTGAGGAGAGAGGCGACCGTGTCAGAAACACTTGTATTATCTTGGCCCTTTCTGCACCTCGTGTCAGCTGCACTGCCGTTATTAACTGAAATAAACAACAGCAATTGAAAACCAGACGTATGCGTAGTCAAAAGATGCCTTCATAAAACTGTCCTGTGGTATTATGGGGTATTATGGGGTGTTATGGTGTGTTATGGGGTGTTATGGGGTGTTATGGTGTGTTATGGTGTGTCCTGTGGTATCATGGGGTATTATGGGGTGTTATGGCTACTGGGGTCGCTCATTAAAGCTCCATTGAGACGTGATTTAACCCCAGTGAATCACAGTGTCCCTCATGGCTAAACAATATTGCAGGGGCCTCCCTCCTCTCTTTCCTTTTTCCCTCTCCGTCCCTTTGGCTGGCCTTCGCTGGGCCGGGGGGGTGGGGGGGGGGGAGAGTCCGCAGCCCTCGGGAACTACGTGCCTGCAGCTCAAACAGCCTGGCTGCAGGGGTAGGACAGGGTAGGAAACCCAGCTGTCATGTCTAATTACAGGCTTGAATACGGAGCAGGGCTGAATAACTAACGCGTCCGTAGTGACGCTAGCTACTAGCTCTGTTCAAGGGGCCAATACTGTACGGACAGACAAACTGGCTTTGGCTTTAGAAATACAGTCGCAGTGGCGGCTCTGCTGTTTCACGACTGTGTGTGTGTGTGTGTGTGTGTGTGTGTGTGGTGTGTGTGTGTGTGTGTGTGTGTGTGTGTGTGTGTGTGTGTGTGTGTGTGTGTGTGTGTGTGTGTGTGTGTGTGTGTGTGTGTGTGTGTGTGTGTGTGTGTGTGTGTGTGTGTGTGTGTGTTCGAGGGAGAGGAGGAGAGGAGGTGGACAGGGTTCTGGGGTTCAGTAAAGCGTGCTATGTTTAGACTAGTTTGAATGCAGTAATGAACAGAGTTTTCCTCTTCAGTCTTCTACGTACTTCTGCATGATTCTTTGATGTGGTTTCTGTCCCATGAGGCACTTGGTCTTTTGGCTTCCGACGTAGTATTAGCGGGAGACGAAGACAGAAGAGGAGTGACGGTTGGTTGTGTTGACAGTGTGTGATGATGATTCTGTTGACTGGCTTTGTGATTCCTGGGACACATTATCAGTCTGCAAATGTCTGTTAACTGAAAATTATAACTACCTTAATGTTAAAAGTACTTTATGCTTAGTACAACATCTCTATTTGAAGTGACAAAAGACTACTGTATATTTATTCTCTGGTCACTATAGACTACAGTATATTTTTTCTCTGGTCACTATAGACTACAGTATATTTATTCTCTGGTCACTATAGACTACAGTATATTTATTCTCTGGTCACTATAGACTACAGTATATTTATTCTCTGGTCACTATAGACTACAGTATATTTATTCTCTGGTCACTAGGGTGTAGACTACAGTATATTTATTCTCTGGTCACTAGGGTGTAGACTACAGTATATTTATTCTCTGGTCACTATAGACTACAGTGTATTTATTCTCTGGTCACAATAGACTACAGTATATTTATTCTCTGGTCACTATATCAAATCAAATGTATTTATACAGCCCATCTTACATCAGCTGATATCTCAAAGTGCTGTACAGAAACCCAGCCATGAACCCAAAACAGCAAACAATGCAGGTGGCTAGGAAAAACTCCCTAAAAAGGCCAAAACCTAGGAAGAAATCTAGAGAGGAACCAGGCTATGAGGGGTGGCCAATCCTCTTCTGGCTGTGCCGGGTGGAGATTATAACTGAACATGGCCAAGATGTTCAAATGACCAGCATGGTCAAATAATAATAATCACAGAAGTTGTTGAGGGTGCAACAGGTCAGCACCTCAGGAGTAAATGTCAGTTGGCTTTTCATAGCCGATCATTGAGAGTATCTCTACTGCTCCAGCAGGTCTGGGACAGGTAGCACGTCCGGTGAACAGGTCAGGGTTCCATAGCCGCAGGCAGAACAGTTCAAACTGGAGCAGCAGCACGTCCAGGTGGACTGACGACAGCAAGGAGTCATCATGCCAGGTAGTCCTGAGGCATGGTCCTAGGGCTCAGGTCCTTCGAGAGAGGGAAAGAAAGAAAGAAAGAAAGAGAGAAAGAGAGAATTAGAGAGTGCATACTTAAATTCACACAGGACACCGGATAAGACAGGAGAAAAACTCTGACCCTAGCCCCCCGACACACAGACTGACCCTAACCCCCTGACACATAAACAACTGCAGCATAAATACTGGAGGCTGAGACAGGAGGGGTCAGGAGACACTGTGGCCCCATCCGATTATACCCCTCTTGACAGGGCTAAACAGGCAGGATATTACCCCATCCACTTTGCCGAAGCACAGCCCCCACACCACTAGAGGCATATCTTCAACCACCAACTTACCATCCTGAGACAAGGCCGAGTATAGCCCACAAAGATGCGGCACAACCCAAGGGGGGAGCGCCAACCCAGACAGGAAGACCACGTCAGTGACTCAACCCACTCAAGTGACGCACCCCTCCTAGGAACAGCATGAAAGAGCACCAGTAAGCCAGTGACTCAGCCCCTGTAATAGGGTTAGAGGCAGAGCGTCCCAGTGGAGAGAGGGGAACCGGCCAGGCAGAGACAGCAAGGGTGGTTCGTTGCTCCAGTGCCTTTCCATTCACCTTCACACTCCTGGGCCAGACTACACTCAATCATAGGACCTACTGAAGAGATGAGTCTTAAATAAAGACTTAAAGGTTGAGACCGAGTCTGTGTCTCTCACATGGGTAGGCAGACCATTCCATAAAAATGGAGCTCTATAGGAGAAAGCCCTGCCTCCAGCTGTTTGCTTAGAAATTCTAGGGACAATTAGGAGGCCTGCGTCTTGTGACCGTAGCGTACGTGTAGGTATGTACGGCAGGACCAAATCAGAAAGATAGGTAGGAGCAAGCTCATGTAATGCTTTGGAGGTTAGCAGTAAAACCTTGAAATCAGCCCTTGCCTTAACAGGAAGCCAGTGTAGGGAGGCTAGCACTGGAGAAAGAGTGAACAAATTTATTGGGTTCTAGTCAGGATTCTAGCAGCTGTATTTAGCACTAACTGAAGTTTATTTAGTGCTTTATCCGGGTAGCCGGAAAGTAGAGCATTGCAGTAGTCTAACCTAGAAGTGACAAAATAATTGATTAATTTTTCTGCATCATTTTTGGACAGAAAGTTTCTGATTTTTGCAATGTTACATAGATGGAAAAAAACGTCCTTGAAACAGTCTTGATATGTTCATCAAAAGAGAGATCAGAGTCCAGAGTAATGCCGAGGTCCTTCACAGTTTTATTTGAGACGACTGTACACCCATCAAGATTAATTGTCAGATTCAACAGAAGATCTCTTTGTTTCTTGGGACCTAGAACAAGCATCTCTGTTTAGTCCGAGTTTAAAAGTAGAAAGTTTGCAGCCATTCACTTCCTTTTGTCTGAAACGCAGGCTTCCAGCGAGGGCCATTTTGGGGCTTCACCGTGTTTCATCGAAATGTACAGCTGTGTGTCATCCGCATAGCAGTGAAAGTTAACAATGTTTTCGAATGCCATCCCCAAGAGGTAAAATATATAGTTAAAACAACCGTGGTCCTAAAACGGAACCTTGAGGAACACCGAAATGTACAGTTGATTTGTCAGAGGACAAACCATCCACAGAGACAAATGGGTTTCTTTCTGACAGATAAGATCTAAACCAGGCCAGAACTTGTCCGCGTAGACCAATTTGGGTTTCCAATCTCTCCAAAAGAATGTGGTGATCGATGGTATCAAAAGCAGCACTAAGGTCTAGGAGCACGAGGACAGATGCAGAGCCTCGGTCTGATGCCATTAAAAGGTAATTTACCACCTTCAAAAGTGCAGTCTCAGTGCTATGATGAAGTCTAAAACCAGACTGAAGCGTTTCGTATACATTGTTTGTCTTCAGGAAGGCAGTGAGTTGCTGCGCAACATCTTTTTCAAAAATTTTCAAGAGGAATGGGAGATTCGATATAGGCCGATAGTTTTTTATATTTTCTGGGTCAAGGTTTGGCTTTTTCAAGAGAGACTTTATTACTGCCACTTTTAGTGAGCTTGGTACACATCCGGTGGATGGAGAGACGTTTATTATGTTCAACATAGGAGGGCCAAGCACAGGAAGCAGCTCTTTCAGTAGTTTAGTTGGAATAGGGTCCAGTATGCAGCTTGAAGGTTTAGAGGCCATGATTATTTTCATCATTGTGTCAAGACATACAGTACTAAAACACTTGAGTGTCTCCCTTGATCCTAGGTCCTGGCAGAGTTGTGCAGACTCAGGACAACTGAGCTGTGGAGGAATCCGCAGATTTAAAAAGGAGTCCGTAATTTGCTTTCTAATGATCATGATCTTTTCCTCAAAGAAGTTTATGAATTTATTACTGCTGAGGTGAAAGGCATCCTCTCTTGGGGAATGCTGCTTTTTAGTTAGCTTTGTGACAGTATCACAAATAATGTTGTATTGTTCTTATTTTCCTCAATTAAGTTGGAAAAATAGGATGATTGAGCAGCAGTAAGGGCTCTTCGGTACTGCACAGTACTGTCTTTCCAAGCTAGTCGGAAGACTTCCAGTTTGGTGTGGCGCCGTTTACGTTCCAATTTTCTGGAGGCTTGCTTCAGAGCTCGGGTATTTTCTGTGTACCAGGGAGCTAGTTTCTTATGACAAATGTTTTTAGTTTTTAGGGGTGCGACTGCATCTAGGGTATTGCGAAAGGTTAAATTGAGTTTCTCAGTTAGGTGGTTAACTCATTTTTTGTCCTCTGACGTCCTTGGGTAGGCAGAGGGAGTCTGGAAGGGCATCTAGGAATCTTTCGGTTGTCTGAGAAATTATATCACGACTTTTAATGCTCCTTGGTTGGGGTCTGAGCAGATTATTTGTTACGATTGCACACGTAATAAAATGGTGGTCCGATAGTCCAGGAATATGAGAAAAAACATTAAGATCCACAACACTTATTCCTTGGGACAAAACTAGGTCCAGAGTATGACTGTGGCAGTGAGTAGAACCGGAGACATGTTGGACAAAACCCACTGATGATGACTCTGAAAGTCTTTTGGAGTGGGTCTGTGGATTTTTCCATGTGAATATTAAAGCCACCAAAATTTAGAATATTATCTGCTATGACTACAAGGTCCGATAGGAATTCAGGGAACTCAGTGAGGAACGCTGTATATGGCCCAGGAGGTAGCTATAAAAAGTGATTGGTTGCATAGATTTCATGACTAGAAGCTCAAAAGACAAAGACGTAGGTTTTTTTGTTGTAAATTGAAATCGTTAATGTTTATTTCTTCTCTGGTCACTATAGACTACAGTATATTTATTCTCTGGTCACTATAGACTACAGTATATTTATTCTCTGGTCACTATAGACTACAGTATATGTATTCTCTGGTCACTATAGACTACAGTATATTTATTCTCTGGTCACTATAGACTACAGTATATTTATTCTCTGGTCACTATAGACTACAGTATATTTATTCTCTGGTCACTATAGACTACAGTATATTTATTCTCTGGTCACTATATACTACAGTATATTTATTCTCTGGTCACTATAGACTACAGTATATTTATTCTCTGGTCACTATAGACTACAGTATATTTATTATCTGGTCACTATAGACTACAGTATATTTATTATCTGGTCACTATAGACTACAGTATATTTATTCTCTGGTCACTATAGACTACAGTATATTTATTCTCTGGTCACTATAGACTACAGTATATTTATTCTCTGGTCACTATAGACTACAGTATATTTATTCTCTGGTCACTATAGACTACAGTATATTTATTCTCTGGTCACTATAGACTACAGTATATTTATTATCTGGTCACTATAGACTACAGTATATTTATTCTCTGGTCACTAGGGTGTAGACTACAGTATATTTATTCTCTGGTCACTATAGACTACAGTATATTTATTCTCTGGTCACTATATACTACTGTATATTTATTATCTGGTCACTATAGACTACAGTATATTTATTCTCTGGTCACTAGGGTGTAGACTACAGTATATTTATTCTCTGGTCACTATAGACTACAGTATATTTATTCTCTGGTCACTATATACTACTGTATATTTATTCTCTGGTCACTAGGTTGTAGACTACAGTATATTTATTCTCTGGTCATTAGGATGTAGGCCAGGTAGTGGTTAGAGCGTTGGACTAGTAACCAAAAGGTTACAAGTTCGAATCCCCGAGCTGACAAGGTACAAATCTGTCGTTCTGAACAGGCAGTTAACCCACTGTTCCTAGGCCGTCATTGAAAATAAGAATTTGTTCTTAACTGGCTGGCCTAGTTAAATAAAGGTAAAATAAAAAATTATACCTGCGCTGTAAAACCAAGTGTTTAGGATCTGAACAGCTTTCTGTAACACTTTGAAACACATCAAGGCACTTTGAATTTCAGTGAAAACGTGTCACAGTGTTTAGATTGTAAAGACCAGTGCTTCTTTGCTCTACTACTTGTTAAACACATGAACAAGTTTATTCAGTACAAGTCATTAGGTTTTGTACACTAAACACTGGGGGGTGTTGTTTTAACACTGTAGGGTGTAATGCCATATTTGCATATTTCCCAGCATGCTTTTCAAATGAATGTGAGAGATAACCACCAATCACTGTGTTTGTTAGTGACAGAGATATGATTGTTACCTTCAATAACTTCTACTACCGAAGCCTGCACCAGATGACTGACTAAGCGAATGTGTTTCAATTAAAAATTAACCCTTAATGACCTCATATTATATATGTCATACGGTCATTTAGTTATGGCCTAGTTATCCTCGACATCCTGGCTCACGGGCCACATCAGACCTGCAAGTCACAATATGCTGGTTTGTGAAGTGATTAGTTGTTCCTATCAGAATATAGCCAGAGGGTGGAAAGCCAAGAATTAGAATATTTCAGTCAGAATGGTTGCTATGGTGAAGGACAACAAACAAGACGACCTAAACCAGGGCTACCCCAACTGGTGATTTCACTATTTATTTTGTTTTTTGGAAATCTGTTCCAAAGGATTCCTATTCATAATTAACATATACTTGTATATGTGATCATGTACACACAAGGTTTGAAATTATTACATTTTAGTCAAATATTAAGTTTGTTTGGGCTTCTTGCAGTCAATTTAAAGTCTACAAATTACTTGTAATTATGTTCCGGACCCCTGACCAGCCGCTCAAAAAAAAATTGGGCCGTCAGCTGAATCAATCCGAAGACGCCCTGACCTAAACCATCTAAACTGGAACAACCATCTCAGTAACGGGTGGAATAAATCCAACCCCTTACCGATTGGCTTAGTTTAGAACAATTTGAGTTATCTTAATATAATTTATTCAATCAATGTGCATGAGGAAAAACAGATATTAAAGCAAACTGTTCTAAAGATCAACAAAGCATGCTGGGAAATATGATAATGAGTGTGTGTCCCCCCCCCTGCTGAGAGAGTTAACTCTGAGAGAGTTAGTGAAGATGAACTCAACACGGTTGAGTAACAACAACACGACGTGATTGAAAATATGTCTTGACTGTTCAGTTGTTCTGAAATGTAGGTAAACGTAACCGACATTCATTCCTAACACTGATCTGAATTAAAGACATGGAAAGTCACATCAATTTCTAATGACTAAATGCACTCTGAACAGGACAATGGAAAATGATTTAAAATCTGAACACCTAGGAGATAGGTGTTTGCCTGGTTGGAAACTGACTGGAGAAAGCTGACTATCATGTTTAATATTGCGTTCTTAACACTTGTGTTTAAGATGGGAACCCTTAATGGCTAATCTAAACATCTAATGTTTCAGTTTCATGCACAGACATTTAGGTTATAAACGTGTCACATGTTTCATGGTTTTACAGTGATTTACAATTACTCTTTTCTGTTCAAGGGAGATCGTGTGATTAGAAATGTGCACCCCAAATGGCAGCCTATTCCCTACATAGTTCACTACTTTTGACCAGAGCCCTATGGACCCTATATGCCCAATGGGCCCTGGTAAAAAGTAGTTCATTATGTATGGAATAGGCTGCCATTTGGAACACAACCATGGTCCCGTTTCTAACCTCCATAAAGGTGTGGTTTAGTCCTGTTTCTAACCTCCATAAAGGAGTGGTTTAGTCCTGTTTCTAACCCCTAAGAGGTATGGTTTGATCCTGTTTCTAAGGGGTGGTTTAGTCCTGTTTCTAACCCCTAAGAGGTATGGTTTAGTCCTTTTTCTAACCCCTAAGAGGTATGGTTTGGTCCTGTTTCTAAGGGGTGGTTTGGTCCTGTTTCTAACCTCTAAGAGGTATGGTTTAGTCCTGTTTCTAACCCCTAAGAGGTATGGTTTGGTCCTGTTTCTAAGGGGTAGTTTAGTCCTGTTTCTAACCTCTAAGAGGTATGGTTTAGTCCTGTTTCTAACCCCTAAGAGGTATGGTTTGGTCCTGTTTCTAAGGGGTGGTTTAGTCCTGTTTCTAACCTCTAAGAGGTATGGTTTGGTCCTGTTTCTAAGGGGTGGTTTAGTCCTGTTTCTAAGGGGTGGTTTGGTCCTGTTTCTAACCTCTAAGAGGTATGGTTTAGTCCTGTTTCTAACCCCTAAGAGGTATGGTTTGGTCCTGTTTCTAAGGGGTGGTTTAGTCCTGTTTCTAACCCCTAAGAGGTATGGTTTAGTCCTGTTTCTAACCCCTAAGAGGTATGGTTTGGTCCTGTTTCTAAGGGGTGGTTTAGTCCTGTTTCTAACCTCTAAGAGGTATGGTTTAGTCCTGTTTCTAACCCCTAAGAGGTATGGTTTGGTCCTGTTTCTAAGGGGTGGTTTAGTCCTGTTTCTAACCTCTAAGAGGTATGGTTTAGTCCTGTTTCTAACCCCTAAGAGGTATGGTTTGGTCCTGTTTCTAAGGGGTGGTTTAGTCCTGTTTCTAACCTCTAAGAGGTATGGTTTGGTCCTGTTTCTAAGGGGTGGTTTAGTCCTGTTTCTAAGGGGTGGTGTGGTCCTGTTTCTAACCTCTAAGAGGTATGGTTTGGTCCTGTTTCTAAGGGGTGGTTTGGTCCTGTTTCTAACCTCTAAGAGGTATGGTTTGGTCCTGTTTCTAAGGGGTGGTTTTGTCCTGTTTCTAACCTCTAAGAGGGGTGGTTTGGTCCTGTTTCTAAGGGGTGGTTTGGTCCTGTTTCTAAGGGGTGGTTTATTCCTGTTTCTAACCTCTAAGAGGTATGGTTTGGTCCTGTTTCTAAGGGGTGGTTTAGTATTTTGTCTTGGAGGACCATCTATTGATTGTGTTTGTTCTCTCTCTCTCTCTCTCTCTCTCTCTCTCTCTCTCCAGGTCGAGACATGGCCAACACAACCCTACCGGGTTATCCCCCTCACGTTCCCCCCACCGGCCAAGGCAGCTACCCCACCTCAACACTGGCCGGAATGGTTCCTGGTGAGTCTACTTTTTTTGTAGATATTACATTTTAGTTTAATATGTTATTTTCATTTCAAGATTGTATTAACTGTTTCTCAAATAAAGCAATGACCTGTAGCGTGGACATACAGCACACATGGTTACATGTAGGCTATCAAGAAACTAGTCCTGCTGGATAACTGAGAGACAGACAGAGACATGGTTAAAGGACGGAGACAGAGAGAGACATGGTTAAAAGACATGTCCTCTCGGTTCCACTCCAGTATCTTAACTCATTATCTCTCTGTGGTGTATACAGTGCATGAGGCATTCCCAGGAGCCGTTGATAAACAGCTAGCGATCTCCTCTCCTCCGTCTCCCTCCCAGTCATCCACTCGGCCTCCTCAGTGGTCAGAGCACCTCCCTTTCCTCCTCTACTTAACCTGCAGTTCAGGTTCACAACAAACAGTGAAGGGTCACAACACAGAGGCATGGGAGGCCAGTCAATATTTAAATCACTATCTCTCTAAGGAGGGTCAGGCTGTGCCAGGGCTAGTGTTTCACTGCCAGAACGAACACACCAACCAGACACTGGGGCGAGACGGGATGGGACAGGATGCATTCTGGTTACAGCACTGATTCACTGGTTGTTTCCTGGTATCCCCCCTCCCTGTGCACCTATACCCCAACCCAGCACAGGCAGCACAGCACCGCCATTTGTCTTTGAGCTGATCAACCCATGCGGAAAGGAAATCCAATCGAGTGCACAGCTGTGTTAGAAAATCATTAACCGATTACAGCATGCTCAAATGGCTTCAGGATTCAGACCCGCTCTCCCCCCGCTCTCCCGCGTCCATCCGTGCGATCACTGTTTTGTCCACTGGATGTAATGCACACTGGTGATTTTAATTTCAGTTTCAGCATAGAGTATCAACAACACACACAGAGCCTTCACAAAGTATTCACACTCCTTGACTTTTTCCACATTTTGAGGTGTTTTGCAGCCTGAATTTAAAATCGATTCAGTGTCACTGATACACACAGTACCTCATAATGTCAAAGGGCAATTATGTATAAATGTTTACAAATGAATTAAAAATGAAAAGCTGAAATGTTGTGAGTCAACAAGTGTTCAACCCCTTTGTTATGGAGATCCTAAATAAGTTCAGGAGTAAAAATGAGCTTAACGAGTCCCATAATAAATTGCATGGACTCTGTATCCAATAGTAGTGTATAACATGATTTTTAAATGACCACCCCACTTCTGTACCCTCTGGTCCCTCAACCACAAAGACCAGGGAGGTTTTTTTCTCCATTGGTTTGCAAAGAACGGCACCATTTGAATGACTCTTTGTAACACAACAACATGTGGAGAAAGTCCAGGGGTGTGAATACCCTGTGAAGGCAGTGTAACTGCTACTGTGAAGTATGAATTAAACACAAAGAGATGTGCTCTTTGTCTGGTTAATACACATGGGGTTTTGACGTTGGGCAGTCACATGGTTAAAATATTGGATTTGTGTTTGTTTGTGATATGTACATTGTAACTCTTTGTACTGTAATTACATTAGTACTTCAACAGTGTAAAGTCACTGTGATTACATGAGTACTTCCACAGTGTAAAGTCACTGTAATTACATGAGTACTTCCACAGTGTAAAGTCACTGTGATTACATGAGTACTTCCACAGTGTAAAGTCACTGTAATTACATGAGTACTTCCACAGTGTAAAGTCATTGTAATTACATGAGTACTTCCACAGTGTAAAGTCACTGTGATTACATGAGTACTTCCACAGTGTAAAGTGACTGTAATTACATTAGTACTTCCACAGTGTAAAGTCACATTAATTACATGAGTACCTCCACAGTGTAAAGTCACTGTAATTACATGAGTACTTCAACAGTGTAAAGTGACTGTAATTACATGAGTACTTCCACAGTGTAAAGTCATTGTAATTACATGAGTACTTCCACAGTGTAAAGTCACTGTGATTACATGAGTACTTCCACAGTGTAAAGTGACTGTAATTACATGAGTACTTCCACAGTGTAAAGTGACTGTAATTACATGAGTACTTCAACAGTGTAAAGTCACTGTGATTACATGAGTACCTCCACAGTGTAAAGTGACTGTAATTACATGAGTACTTCCACAGTGTAAAGTCACTGTAATTACATGAGTACTTCAACAGTGTAAAGTCACTGTGATTACATGAGTACCTCCACAGTGTAAAGTGACTGTAATTACATGAGTACTTCCACAGTGTAAAGTCACTGTAATTACATGAGTACTTCCACAGTGTAAAGTCACTGTGATTACATGAGTACTTCAACAGTGTAGTCACTGTAATTACATGAGTACTTCCACAGTGTAAAGTCACTGTAATTACATGAGTACTTCCACAGTGTAAAGTCACTGTAATTACATGAGTACTTCCACAGTGTAAAGTCACTGTAATTACATGAGTACTTCCACAGTGTAAAGTGACTGTAATTACATGAGTACTTCCACAGTGTAAAGTCACTGTAACTACATGAGTATTTCCACAGTGTAAAGTCACTGTGATTACATGAGTACTTCAACAGTGTAAAGTCACTGTAATTACATGAGTACTTCAACAGTGTAAAGTCACTGTAATTACATGAGTACTTCAACAGTGTAAAGTCACTGTAATTACATGAGTACTTCCACAGTGTAAAGTCACTGTAATTACATGAGTACTTCCACAGTGTAAAGTCACTGTAATTACATGAGTACTTCCACAGTGTAAAGTCACTGTAACTACATGAGTATTTCCACAGTGTAAAGTCACTGTGATTACATGAGTACTTCAACAGTGTAAAGTCACTGTAATTACATGAGTACTTCAACAGTGTAAAGTCACTGTAATTACATGAGTACTTCAACAGTGTAAAGTCACTGTAATTACATGAGTACTTCCACAGTGTAAAGTCACTGTAATTACATGAGTACTTCCACAGTGTAAAGTCACTGTAATTACATGAGTACTTCCACAGTGTAAAGTCACTGTAACTACATGAGTACTTCCACAGTGTAAAGTGACTGTAATTACATGAGTACTTCCACAGTGTAAAGTCACTGTAATTACATGAGTACTTCCACAGTGTAAAGTCACTGTAATTACATGAGTACTTCCACAGTGTAAAGTCACTGTAATTACATGAGTACTTCCACAGTGTAAAGTCACTGTAACTACATGAGTACTTCCACAGTGTAAAGTGACTGTAATTACATGAGTACTTCCACAGTGTAAAGTCACTGTAATTACATGAGTACCTCCACAGTGTAAAGTCACTGTAATTACATGAGTACTTCCACAGTGTAAAGTCACTGTGATTACATGAGTACTTCCACAGTGTAAAGTCACGTTAATTACATGAGTACCTCCACAGTGTAAAGTCACTGTAATTACATGAGTACTTCCACAGTGTAAAGTCACTGTAATTACATGAGTACTTCCACAGTGTAAAGTCACATTAATTACATGAGTACTTCAACAGTGTAAAGTCACTGTGATTACATGAGTACTTCCACAGTGTAGTCACTGTAATTACATGAGTACTTCCACAGTGTAGTCACTGTGATTACATGAGTACTTCCACAGTGTAAAGTCACTGTAATGTAACGTGCTCTCTATTATTTCCATGACAGTCAGTTCATCTGGTTGGAGATGGAGAACACAATGTGTTTTTTTGTCACCACGTCTTATCAAATATATATATTTTTTTTATCACACAGTCGTTCTCATCCGTCTCGAGCCACCAGCAGTAACATGGTGCTTGGTGGCTCGCCTTTAAACCCTTCATTTATCTGACCCGCAGACACTAAGATTTAGTGACAGGCCCCAAACACTGTTAAAATCTCAGCCTTTTATTGTCTCATAAAATAATAAAACGTGTTGGACCAACAGCATTGCTCACTGGCATGGTCTAAGTTACTTCCTGCCTGCACTGAACTTCTGTGGCACAAAACAGCTAGACCTGGGGGTTCAGATCTATAGAAAAGGGTTGCCTTTCCTCGGAGGAAGTCTATAACAAGAGTTTATAATGCCATCAGAAAGGATGCTAGCAAATGTGTTAAAATCACAGTGTTTATTTCAAATACTTCAGAGTTGTATGATGTGGAGTATAGATGAGGTACAGGACAGTATATACTATGGTACAGGACAGTAGATACTATGACAGCAGGTGTTAAGAGGTACAGGACAGTAGATACTATGACAGCAGGTGTTAAGAGGTACAGGACAGTAGATACTATGACAGCAGGTGTTAAGAGGTACAGGACAGTAGATACTATGACAGCAGGTGAGGTACAGGACAGTAGATACTATGACAGCAGGTGTTAAGAGGTACAGGACAGTAGATACTATGACAGCAGGTGTTATGAGGTACAGGACAGTAGATACTATGACAGCAGGTGTTAAGAGGTACGGGACAGTAGATACTATGACAGCAGGTGTTAAGAGGTACAGGACAGTAGATACTATGACAGCAGGTGTTAAGAGGTACAGGACAGTAGATACTATGACAGCAGGTGTTAAGAGGTACAGGACAGTAGATACTATGACAGCAGGTGAGGTACGGGACAGTAGATACTATGACAGCAGGTGTTAAGAGGTACAGGACAGTAGATACTATGACAGCAGGTGTTAAGAGGTACAGGACAGTAGATACTATGACAGTGGGTGTTATGAGGTACAGGACAGTAGATACTATGACAGCAGGTGAGGTACAGGACAGTAGATACTATGACAGCAGGTGAGGTACAGGACAGTAGATACTATGACAGCAGGTGTTAAGAGGTACAGGACAGTAGATACTATGACAGTGGGTGTTATGAGGTACAGGACAGTAGATACTATGACAGCAGGTGAGGTACAGGACAGTAGATACTATGACAGCAGGTGAGGTACAGGACAGTAGATACTATGACAGCAGGTGTTATGAGGTACAGGACAGTAGATACTATGACAGCAGGTGAGGTACAGGACAGTAGATACTATGACAGCAGGTGTTAAGAGGTACAGGACAGTAGATACTATGACAGCAGGTGAGGTACAGGACAGTAGATACTATGACAGCAGGTGTTAAGAGGTACAGGACAGTAGATACTATGACAGCAGGTGTTAAGAGGTACAGGACAGTAGATACTATGACAGCAGGTGTTAAGAGGTACAGGACAGTAGATACTATGACAGCAGGTGAGGTACAGGACAGTAGATACTATGACAGCAGGTGTTAAGAGGTACAGGACAGTAGATACTATGACAGCAGGTGAGGTACAGGACAGTAGATACTATGACAGCAGGTGTTAAGAGGTACAGGACAGTAGATACTATGACAGCAGGTGTTATGAGGTACAGGACAGTAGATACTATGACAGCAGGTGTTAAGAGGTACAGGACAGTAGATACTATGACAGCAGGTGTTATGAGATACAGGACAGTAGATACTATGACAGCAGGTGTTATGAGGTACAGGACAGTAGATACTATGACAGCAGGTGTTATGAGGTACAGGACAGTAGATACTATGACAGCAGGTGAGGTACAGGACAGTAGATACTATGACAGCAGGTGTTATGATGTACAGGACAGTAGATACTATGACAGCAGGTGTTATGATGTACAGGACAGTAGATACTATGACAGCAGGTGTTATGAGGTACAGGACAGTAGATACTATGACAGCAGGTGTTAAGAGGTACAGGACAGTAGATACTATGACAGCAGGTGTTATGAGATACAGGACAGTAGATACTATGACAGCAGGTGTTATGAGGTACAGGACAGTAGATACTATGACAGCAGGTGAGGTACAGGACAGTAGATACTATGACAGCAGGTGTTAAGAGGTACAGGACAGTAGATACTATGACAGCAGGTGTTATGAGGTACAGGACAGTAGATACTATGACAGCGGGTGTTATGAGGTACAGGACAGTAGATACTATGACAGCAGGTGTTATGAGGTACAGGACAGTAGATACTATGACAGCAGGTGTTAAGAGGTACAGGACAGTAGATACTATGACAGCAGGTGAGGTACAGGACAGTAGATACTATGACAGCAGGTGAGGTACAGGACAGTAGATACTATGACAGCAGGTGAGGTACAGGACAGTAGATACTATGACAGCAGGTGTTATGAGGTACAGGACAGTAGATACTATGACAGCAGGTGTTAAGATGTACAGGACAGTAGATACTATGAGAGCAGGTGTTATGAGGTACAGGACAGTAGATACTATGACAGCAGGTGTTAAGAGGTACAGGACAGTAGATACTATGACAGCAGGTGAGGTACGGGACAGTAGATACTATGACAGCAGGTGTTATGAGGTACAGGACAGTAGATACTATGACAGCAGGTGTTATGAGGTACAGGACAGTAGATACTATGACAGCGGGTGTTATGATGTACAGGACAGTAGATACTATGACAGTGGGTGTTAAGAGTGACAGGACAGTAATACTATGACAGTGGGTGTGGAAGACCACAACTGTCAGATTTTTCATCAGATCTTTCAGTCTTGCATCATTAAAATGAAATGGAGAGAAATAATAAGAACTAAATAACTTGGTTGACTAGTCTCACATAAATGACTATTAACTTACCCCCATATGTTATATACAGTGCCTTGCGAAAGTATTCGGCCCCCTTGAACTTTGCGACCTTTTGCCACATTTCAGGCTTCAAACATAAAGATATAAAACTGTATTTTTTGTGAAGAATCAACAACAAGTGGGACACAATCATGAAGTGGAACGACATTTATTGGATATTTCAAACTTTTTTAACAAATCAAAAACTGAAAAATTGGGCGTGCAAAATTATTCAGCCCCTTTACTTTCAGTGCAGCAAACTCTCTCCAGAAGTTCAGTGAGGATCTCTGAATGATCCAATGTTGACCTAAATGACTAATGATGATAAATACAATCCACCTGTGTGTAATCAAGTCTCCGTATAAATGCACCTGCACTGTGATAGTCTCAGAGGTCCGTCAAAAGCGCAGAGAGCATCATTAAGAACAAGGAACACACCAGGCAGGTCCGAGATACTGTTGTGAAGAAGTTTAAAGCCGGATTTGGATACAAAAAGATTTCCCAAGCTTTAAACATCCCAAGGAGCACTGTGCAAGCGATAATATTGAAATGGAAGGAGTATCAGACCACTGCAAATCTACCAAGACCTGGCCGTCCCTCTAAACTTTCAGCTCATATAAGGAGAAGACTGATCAGAGATGCAGCCAAGAGGCCCATGATCACTCTGGATGAACTGCAGAGATCTACAGCTGAGGTGGGAGACTCTGTCCATAGGACAACAATCAGTCGTATATTGCACAAATCTGGCCTTTATGGAAGAGTGGCAAGAAGAAAGCCATTTCTTAAAGATATCCATAAAAAGTGTTGTTTAAAGTTTGCCACAAGCCACCTGGGAGACACACCAAACATGTGGAAGAAGGTGCTCTGGTCAGATGCAACCAAAATTGAACTTTTTGGCAACAATGCAAAACGTTATGTTTGGCGTAAAAGCAACACAGCTCATCACCCTGAACACACCATCCCCACTGTCAAACATGGTGGTGGCAGCATCATGGTTTGGGCCTGCTTTTCTTCAGCAGGGACAGGGAAGATGGTTAAAATTGATGGGAAGATTGAAGGAGCCAAATACAGGACCATTCTGGAAGAAAACCTGATGGAGTCTGCAAAAGACCTGAGACTGGGACGGAGATTTGTCTTCCAACAAGACAATGATCCAAAACATAAAGCAAAATCTACAATGGAATGGTTCAAAAATAAACATATCCAGGTGTTAGAATGGCCAAGTCAAAGTTCAGACCTGAATCCAATCGAGAATCTGTGGAAAGAACTGAAAACTGCTGTTCACAAATGCTCTCCATCCAACCTCACTGAGCTCGAGCTGTTTTGCAAGGAGGAATGGGAAAAAATGTCAGTCTCTCGATGTGCAAAACTGATAGAGACATACCCCAAGCGACTTACAGCTGTAATCGCAGCAAAAGGTGGCGCTACAAAGTATTAACTTAAGGGGGCTGAATAATTTTGCATGCCCAATTTTTCAGTTTTTGATTTGTTAAAAAAGTTTGAAATATCCAATAAATGTCGTTCCACTTCATGATTGTGTCTCACTTGTTGTTGATTCTTCACAAAAAAATACAGTTTTATATCTTTATGTTTGAAGCCTGAAATGTGGCATAAGGTCGCAAAGTTCAAGGGGGCCGAATACTTTCGCAAGGCACTGTATGACGGGAAATGGCTAGCAAGTGAAAGAGTTTCACCAGATAATGGAATGGGACTTTAGAAATGCTAATTGTTTTGTTTGTTTTACAGGGAGTGAGTTTACAGGAAACCCTTACAGTCATCCACAGTACACGACCTACAACGAGGCATGGCGGTTCAGCAACCCAGCATTACTAAGTGAGTATGACTGACTGGAGTCTTACAGCCTATCACAACCACTACAGTGTTATTATATATATTTTTTAACATATTCCTTAAATTAATTATTTTTTAAATGCATTGCAACATTGTTTTATTGTATTAGACTTGGCCGTTATAATGAATTTACAACAGCTAACGGATACAACCGTTAGAATAGGAGTTATTGAGAAGACAACAGGAGACATAATTACAGTGTTTTGTGGGTTATGGTGGATGTCGTTTCCAACGGTCCATTTCTTCTGTTAACCTTCCAGGTTCCCCTTATTATTATAGTGCCACATCCAGAGGTTCCGGACCACCTACTGCTGCCACGGCATATGACCGCCACTAGTTACCATGGAAACCAAATCAACCACCACCACCACCACCACCTACACCATGACTACAACCATGGCTTCGGCAGCGTCCATGTTGCCCCGGTGTGAACAGAGGGCATGAGGTGATACCGTTAAGACAGCTAACAGGCAGCTCCATTTCCTGTATATCACACTACTACACACAACAGAAGAAGAACGGTCCTGCTGGATACCACACTACTACACACAACAGAAGAAGAACGGTCCTCCTGGATACCACACTACTACATACAACAGAAGAAGAACGGTCCTCCTGGATACCACACTACTACACACAACAGAAGAAGAAGGGTCCTCCTGGATACCGCACTACTACACACAACAGAAGAAGAACGGTCCTCCTGGATACCACACTACTACACACAACAGAAGAAGAACGGTCCTGCTGGATACCACACTACTACACACAACAGAAAAATCCCTGATCGTTCGGGATATCGTGCAGACAACTTCCCATCAACCATGAATTTGGAGACCTTCAAAGTAGTGAAAAATGTAAAATTCTTCGTTCTGATCTGCGTGACTGTACATTACCACTAGAGACGTTGAAAGACTATATATACACGTGATACTACTGAGGTTACTGAGGTAAAACAAAAATAAATAAATAAACAAAAAAAACGTTTTGAAAATGAAAAGGAGGAATTTGTATCTTTTCCTTTTTTGTAATGGTCCTCCGTTAGTTTTTTCCTCCTTCGTGGATCAAAACGTGACATTTACTTGACTGATCTGTCGGCTGACGGAGGAACCCGTCCTGAGCTGAGTGTCCAGTACAGTATAGTAGCAGGCTGTTGTTCCCCTTCCTTCTGCATCGGTCTGAACCTTCTACTCTACGGGCAGTGCAATGAGATCAAAAGCTAAAGACGTTGGCGTCGATGCGACTAAGGCTGCCGCAGCCTGGTTCCACCCCTCTATTACAAACAAACGTACAGTCATTTTTGTAACCAACCAAACGTTCAAGCATGATTAAATGAATCAGTTGCTTTTTTTTTTTGATGATGATGATGCCAGGAGCAGATTATAAGGCGGTGTTCTCTGTGATACACAATCAGACGGAGGGAAAATGAAAAGAAAACGAGAAAACGCTGAATTGATAAATGAGAAGGACATTGTGACATACCGTGGTCTTCTAATTTACAAGTTTTAAAAAATAATAAAAAAAACCCTAGTAAATATATTCTTAAAGATGTTTTTATTTTGTTTTTATAATTGTTATTGACATCTTAATGAATTGCAAATAATATGCTTGACTTTTTGTTGTTGTCATTTTTATTTGTCAGGATACTAGAAATAATCAGGCAGAATCTATTTTGTATTTGTTTTTAATTTTGCACTATTTTTTGAGTTTTGACACACTGGGAGCGTTATTATGCAGGCGTTTGAACCTGGAGGTTTGACACACTGGGAGCGCTATTATGCAGGCGTTTAAACCTGGAGGTTTGACACACTGGGAGCGCTATTATGCAGGCGTTTAAACCTGGATGCCTATTTGTCTTGTTTTACAATATATTATTATGTTGAAGAAAGGAAGAAGAAACGTAGAACCATGACATCATCGCGACATCATCACGACATCATCACGACATCATCACAACATCATCACGACTTCATCGTGACCTTTTTCGGTCCGGAGAGGCACTTCAGACTTCGCTGCTTTCTGTTGACCGTTTCCTTGACTTCCCGGTAGCATTATGTCCGGAGGTCGCTTTGGTAACACCACTGCAATTCCCCCAGTTTGTCTCTCTCTACCTTACGTAGTACGCTTACTATCCACACATACAAGTTAGCTAGCTAACATTTTAAGTTTGAACCTAAGTCTTTGGCATTAAGATATTAGCATAACATTTGCTCATTTAAATTTAATTAAAAATTAAATTAAACTATTTTCCTTTGACTAACTAATTCAATCATTAATAGTCAAGTTTAATGGTTATTGCTTGCATCCTGCATGGCACCCGATTCCCTTGATAGTGCACTACTTTTCACCAGAAGTAGTGCACTACGTAGGGAATAGGGTTCCATTTGATACGCAGAAATAGTATCGTTAGTATAGTCATTTCATTCTGATGTGGCCTTCGTCACATAATGAAACATAAGTTTCAACTAAAAAGCAAAAGGCAAAGATTTCAGTTAAATGCCTTTAATCACATGCAGGTTGTTGTTGTTTTGTTTTTTTAGTCAAGGTTTCAACTTCCTATATTTATTTTTTTTCTTCTTCGTTTTGTCGTATAAGACGTCATGTGACTTATCCAGTTGGTTTGTCTTGAAAATCACACCGGTAACACCGACCTGGCTGGAAGAATGGGGGGAAAAAAAACGTGATTAAACATTACCTTACATCGTTTAACTTTCAAGTGAATGTATTTTTTTACCACATTTGCCAAAGACTTTAGTTCTTGTTCTTGTTTCGTCTATTTACAGCCTGCATACGTCTGCATTGTGAGAGCAGTATTATAGGGAGAAAACACACGCAAATTGTCCGTTACTGAAAGTACATGTATCAATTCTATGCAGAGCAGAGAACGGTCGTCATTATTATGCATATTTAGCTGTAAAAACCCATAGGAAGGTGATTGAATTTATTTAATGTTATGTTATTTACAAAACTGTTGATTTATTTGTAGAATAATTTGTGTATAATGTGAAAACACTTGACTTTCACTCTGTAAATACAGTCAAATAATATGTACATCTCTGATCATCCGTATTATGCCCTCTCGTCCACTGGAGTCTCACTGGTTCAATAATAAAGTGTCTAAACTCTTCTAAGTCATGGTAGAGCACGGTACTACTTTCCTGTCATGGTAGAGCGCGGTACTACTTTCCTGTCATGGACACACACACACACACACACACACACACACACACACACACACACACACACACACACACACACACACACACACACACACACACACACACCTTGTGGGATTGGAAAAATAACTACACACACTGAGAAAGTAGAAAGAGAGACACCGGCCTATGTCTTGTGTTAACTCTCAATGAGACCAACACAGTAGGACATAACTGCTATTCAGGATTATATCTGACCAACACAGTAGGACATAACTGCTATCCAGTATTACATCTAAACAACTGATGAGACCAACACAGTAGGACATAACTGCTATTCAGGATTATATCTGCCCAACACAGTAGGACATAACTGCTATTCAGGATTATATCTGACCAACACAGTAGGACATAACTGCTATTCAGGATTATATCTAAAACAACTGATGAGACCAACACAGTAGGACATAACTGCTATTCAGGATTATATCTGACCAACACAGTAGGACATAACTGCTATCTAGTATTACATCTAAACAACTGATGAGACCAACACAGTAGGACATAACTGCTATTCAGGATTATATCTGAACAACTGATGAGACCAACACAGTAGGACATAACTGCTATTCAGGATTATATCTGACCAACACAGTAGGACATAACTGCTATCTAGGATTATATCTAAAACAACTGATGAGACCAATACAGTAGGACATAACTGCTATCCAGTATTGCATCTAAAACAACTGACGAGACCAACACTTTGGGGGAATCACATAGATTACATTTTTGATTACATTTAGTTACATTTAAGAGTTATCTAAGATGACTAAATAATATGGAATCATTTACTGAATATATCACCACAGATATAACAAAGGCATATTTGTTTTCATAATATACTCCGACACTATGTCTCTACTGAATTCACTGAACATGCAATTGTGACATTGTCAGATAAAGGTATTTACTTTGAGAAGGGGGCTTAGACCATAATGTACATTGGGAGGGAGGGCTGCAGTTATAAGAATGCCTTCTAAATGTTTTCTACCCGATGAGGATCACTGAACACATAACATGTTTAACCTCACTGTGGCTTTGTAAAGCAGGATTAGTATTTCTAACTAATGTCGCTGAATTCAATTAGTGTTACATTACAGAGAGAGAGAGAGAGAGAGAGAGAGAGAGAGAGAGAGAGAGAGGAGATAGGAGAGAGGAGATAGAAGAGAGAGGAGAGAGAGGAGATAGGAGAGAGAGGAGAGAGAGAGAGGAGAGAGAGAGAGAGAGAGAGAGAGAGAGGTGAGAGAGAGAGAGAGAGAGAGAGAGAGAGAGAGAGGAGAGAGAGAGAGAGGAGAGAGGAGAGAGAGAGAGGAAAGAGAGAGAGGAGAGAGGAGAGAGAGAGAGAGAGAGAGAGAGAGAGAGAGAGAGAGAGGGAGACTTAATGCTGGAAATCCCTCTTAGAGGCCATTTTTACTCTTTCTCTCTCTCTCCTTAATCCCTCCTTCATCCCACCACTTTATTCCATTCAGGAGGATTTATTTACATCATAATTGAATGAATAGAAATGGTACTGATTTGCATTTTAGGCTACCATTTGATTAAGGAATTCAGTGGTGTACATGGGATTACGTAGGAAGTCAGTAAAATATGTTTTACATACTGTAACTTCAGGAACATTGACTGGGATGTTAGATTCTCAGAGAGAATACACCATGGTAGCATGATATTAGCTTCTCAGAGAGAATACACCATGGTAGCATGATATTAGCTTCTCAGAGAGAATACACCATGGTAGCATGATATTAGCTTCTCAGAGAGAATACACCATGGTAGCATGATATTAGCTTCTCAGAGAGAATACACCATGGTAGCATGATATTAGCTTCTCAGAGAGAATACACCATGGTAGCATGATATTAGCTTCTCAGAGAGAATACACCATGGTAGCATGATATTAGCTTCTCAGAGAGAATACACCATGGTAGCATAATATTAGCTTCTCAGAGAGAATACACCATGGTAGCATGATATTAGCTTCTCAGAGAGAATACACCATGGTAACATGATATTAGCTTCTCAGAGAGAATACACCATGGTAACATGATATTAGCTTCTCAGAGAGAATACACCATGGTAACATGATATTAGCTTCTCTGAGAGAATACACCATGGTAACATGATATTAGCTTCTCAGAGAGAATACACCATGGTAACATGATATTAGCTTCTCAGAGAGAATACACCATGGTAGCATGATATTAGCTTCTCAGATAGAATACACCATGGTAGCATGATATTAGATTCTCAGAGAGAATACACCATGGTAACATGATATTAGCTTCTCAGAGAGAATACACCATGGTAGCATGATATTAGCTTCTCAGAGAGAATACACCATGGTAACATGATATTAGCTTCTCAGAGAGAATACACCATGGTAACATGATATTAGCTTCTCTGAGAGAATACACCATGGTAGCATGATATTAGCTTCTCAGAGAGAATACACCATGGTAGCATGATATTAGCTTCTCAGAGAGAATACACCATGGTAACATGATATTAGCTTCTCAGAGAGAATACACCATGGTAGCATGATATTAGCTTCTCAGAGAGAATACAACATGGTAACATTATATTAGCTTCTCAGAGAGAATACACCATGGTAGCATGATATTAGCTTCTCAGAGAGAATACACCATGGTAGCATGATATTAGCTTCTCAGAGAGAATACACCATGGTAGCATGATATTAGCTTCTCAGAGAGAATACACCATGGTAGCATGATATTAGCTTCTCAGAGAGAATACACCATGGTAGCATGATATTAGCTTCTCAGAGAGAATACACCATGGTAGCATGATATTAGCTTCTCAGAGAGAATACACCATGGTAGCATGATATTAGCTTCTCAGAGAGAATACACCATGGTAGCATAATATTAGCTTCTCAGAGAGAATACACCATGGTAGCATGATATTAGCTTCTCAGAGAGAATACACCATGGTAACATGATATTAGCTTCTCAGAGAGAATACACCATGGTAACATGATATTAGCTTCTCAGAGAGAATACACCATGGTAACATGATATTAGCTTCTCTGAGAGAATACACCATGGTAACATGATATTAGCTTCTCAGAGAGAATACACCATGGTAACATGATATTAGCTTCTCAGAGAGAATACACCATGGTAGCATGATATTAGCTTCTCAGATAGAATACACCATGGTAGCATGATATTAGATTCTCAGAGAGAATACACCATGGTAACATGATATTAGCTTCTCAGAGAGAATACACCATGGTAGCATGATATTAGCTTCTCAGAGAGAATACACCATGGTAACATGATATTAGCTTCTCAGAGAGAATACACCATGGTAGCATGATATTAGCTTCTCAGAGAGAATACACCATGGTAACATGATATTAGCTTCTCTGAGAGAATACACCATGGTAGCATGATATTAGCTTCTCAGAGAGAATACACCATGGTAGCATGATATTAGCTTCTCAGAGAGAATACACCATGGTAACATGATATTAGCTTCTCTGAGAGAATACACCATGGTAGCATGATATTAGCTTCTCAGAGAGAATACAACATGGTAACATTATATTAGCTTCTCAGAGAGAATACACCATGGTAGCATGATATTAGCTTCTCAGAGAGAATACACCATGGTAGCATGACATTAGCTTCTCAGAGAGAATACACCATGGTAGCATGATATTAGCTTCTCAGAGAGAATACACCATGGTAGCATGATATTAGCTTCTCTGAGAGAATACACCATGGTAGCATGATATTAGCTTCTCAGAGAGAATACACCATGGTAGCATGATATTAGCTTCTCAGAGAGAATACACCATGGTAACTAGATATTAGCTTCTCAGAGAGAATACACCATGGTAGCATGATATTAGCTTCTCAGAGAGAATACACCATGGTAGCATGATATTAGCTTCTCAGAGAGAATACACCATGGTAGCATGATATTAGCTTCTCAGAGAGAATACAACATGGTAACATGATATTAGCTTCTCAGAGAGAATACACCATGGTAACTTGATATTAGCTTCTCTGAGAGAATACACCATGGTAACATGATATTAGCTTCTCAGAGAGAATACACCATGGTAGCATGATATTAGCTTCTCTGAGAGAATACACCATGGTAACATGATATTAGCTTCTCAGAGAGAATACACCATGGTACTATGATTTTAGCTTCTCTGATATTAGCTTCGCCATCTACCCAAGTCCCTTCTCAACCGATGTTGTCAACAGTCCCTCCTCAGCCTTTGTGGACAAGAGAAAACTGCTGAATGGTGGATTTGTGTCAACCTAAATTTTAAATAATTTAGCATTGGAATTGAATAAATTCTTTCTTCCATGATGACACTTCTTATCACATACAGTTATACTGATACAATTCTTATCACACCTCCTGTAGTGACTCCATGATGACACACTTCTTATCACATACAGTTATACTGATACAATTCTTATCACACCTCCTGTAGTGACTCCATGATGACACACTTCTTATCACATACAGTTATACTGATACAATTCTTATCACACCTCCTGTAGTGACTCCATGATGACACACTTCTTATCACATACAGTTATACTGGTACACTTCTTATCACATACAGTTATACTGGTACACTTCTTATCATACCTCCTGTAGTGACTCCATGATCACACACTTCTTATCACATACAGTAATACCTCCTGTAGTGACTCCATGATGACACACTTCTTACCACATACAGTAATACCTCCTGTAGTGACTCCATGATGACACACTTCTTACCTACTGAAGTACTTACCATATTTCATCTTAAATCAGCCATAATTCCCCTTGTGACAGGGGGATTGGATACTTGCTGTGTGCAACATGGAGTGGTAATTGTAAGCAAATGTTGTTTTCTTGTTCAGACATTTCTAGCCTGTCTGTCTACGAGTAACAGGGTTGATGTTTTGTTCTCGACCCATTTCTTTTTTTTAAAGAGTGGGAATAGCTCACCTACTTTTACACTATGGTTTGACTAATAGAAGTTTAATGTTTCTTTAAAAAAAAAAAACATATTTAAAAAATGTATAGTTTCGCCATATTAAAATGAGAGTTCGGTTCACGTTACAGGATAGACTTTAAAATCAGGGACAGACGTAAATAAATCACAAATCACATTAAATAAAGTATAATCTTCAGACATGACTATCAAAGCAAAGCCTTACAATGATGGAGAAATGTTGGGGTTAAGAGTGTTATTTAACATCTTCCTAGAAGTGACACTGGGTTGACAGAGGGACACGTCAAAATACTGAATTCTTGCACTTTAGCAAGTCTGTTTTCAAATGCAAAGTCAGATTTCTCTCTAGCGCTTTTAAAAATATATATTCAGGCTAAGAGTTGAATAGTTGGCTACTGCATAGTTTCTCTTTCTCTCTCTCTCCCTCACTCTTCTCCCTTACTCTTCTCCCTCACTCTTCTCCCTCACTCTTCTCCCTCACTCTTCTCCCTCACTCTTCTCCCTCACTCATCTCCCTCACTCTCGCTCCCTCACTCTTCTCCCTCACTCTTCTCCCTCACTCTTCTCCCTCACTCTTCTCCCTCACTCTTCTCCCTCACTCTTCTCCCTCACTCTTCTCCCTCACTCTTGCTCCCTCACTCTTCTCCCTCACTCTTCTCCCTCACTCTTCTCCCTTACTCTTCTCCCTCACTCTTCTCCCTCACTCTTGCTCCCTCACTCTTCTCCCTCACTCTTCTCCCTCACTCTCGCTCCCTCACTCATCTCCCTCACTCTCGCTCCCTCACTCTTCTCCCTCACTCTTCTCCCTCACCCTTCTCCCTCACTCAGACACAGTCCTAAAGGAGCCACTTTTCCTTTTTCCATTGTAATTCAGTTTTTCTCTCTCTCCCTCACTCTTCTCCCTCACTCTCTCTCCCTCACTCTTCTCCCTCACTCTTATCCCTCACTCTCGCTCCCTCACTCAGACACAGTCCTAAAGGAGCCACTTTTCCTTTTTCCATTGTAATTCAGTTTTTCTCTCTCTCCCTCACTCTTCTCCCTCACTCTCTCTCCCTCACTCTTCTCCCTCACTCTTATCCCTCACTCTCGCTCCCTCACTCAGACACAGTCCTAAAGGAGCCACTTTTCCTTTTTCCATTGTAATTCAATTTCTCTCTTTTTCTCTCTCTCTCTCTGCCTAGCGGTTGTTTCTCTCGTGGGTCTCTGTGAAGCATCCAAATCTGATGTTCTGTCAGCCTCTAACTGTCCTAGATGTTTGTCATTCACAGCTTCTTGTTAAAGGAGAGGGGAGAAGAAAAAAAAAATCACTTGACTCCTTCCTTTCCCCCAACTGAGAATTCCCAGTAGTAAAATTATTCCATTTAGATGGAAACTATTTTTGTCACTCCCCTGTCTAAATTGGCATATCTGGCTCTTGCTTTGTTTCACTGCAGAAACCAATAAAGTGTGAACCTGGATGCAGCTGTCAATCAAACCTAATTTTTTACTTCCTTCAGCTTGCCAGATGACAACAACATCCCATAGAAGAAGAAAGGGAAAAAAAACAGAACAGAGATGGGGCGATCTGATTGGTTCTCATCAGCATGGCATTACAGAAAAGCACCTGTCACTGTCTCTGCTCCTCAGAACAATAAGACTGAGGAACCACCAGAGAAGATACAGGGGAAGATCTAATGAGGCAGAGACTGTCTATGTATCTGTATCTTTTACTATCCCACCATTTTTACTGATAATGACAATAGTTAAATGTATAGTTCAAACAAATTACAAAAATAAGCATTTGTTTTGTGATAAAATTATTTGCTTACACGGTGTGTAGATACGTGTTTCTATGTGGGTTGACCTTTGCTCCAGTAAAAACAAAACAGTATTACATGTTTCAAATACCAATAACGTTTGCTACCATGTTTTGTGTTGCTACCATGTTGTGTTGCTACCATGTTGTGTTGCTACCATGTTGTGTTGCTACCATGTTGTGTTGCTACCATGTTGTGTTGCTACCATGTTGTGCTGCTACCATGTTGTGCTGCTACCATGTTGTGTTGCTACCATGTTGTGTTGCTACCATGTTGTGTTGCTACCATGTTGTGCTGCTACCATGTTTTGTGCTGCTACCATGTTGTGTTGCTACCATGTTGTAGTGCTACCATGTTGTGCTGCTACCATGTTGTAGTGCTACCATGTTGTGTTGCTACCATGTTGTTGTCATGTTGTGTTGCTACCATGTTGTGTTGCTACCATGTTGTTGTCATGTTGTGTTGCTACCATGTTGTGTTGCTACCATGTTGTGTTGCTACCATGTTGTGTTGCTACCATGTTGTTGTCATGTCGTGTTGCTACCATGCTGTGTTGTCATGTGTTGCTGCCTTGCTATGTTGTTGTCTTAGGTCTCTCTTTATGTAGTGTTGTGTTGTCTCTCTTGTCGTGTTGTGTTGTCTCTCTTTATGTAGTGTTGTGTTGTCTCTTTATGTAGTGTTGTGTTGTCTCTCTTTATGTAGTGTTGTGTTGTCTCTCTTTATGTAGTGTTGTGTTGTCTCTCTTGTCGTGTTGTGTTGTCTCTCTTTATGTAGTGTTGTGTTGTCTCTCTTTATGTAGTGTTGTGTTGTCTCTCTTTATGTAGTGTTGTGTTGTCTCTCTTTATGTAGTGTTGTGTTGTCTCTCTTGTCGTGTTGTGTTGTCTCTCTTTATGTAGTGTTGTGTTGTCTCTCTTTATGCAGTGTTGTGTCGTCTCTCTTGTCGTGTTGTGTTGTCTCTCTTTATGTAGTGTTGTGTTGTCTCTCTTTATGTAGTGTTGTGTTGTCTCTCTTTATGTAGTGTTGTGTTGTCTCTCTTGTCGTGTTGTGTTGTCTCTCTTTATGTAGTGTTGTGTTGTCTCTCTTGTCGTGTTGTGTTGTCTCTCTTTATGTAGTGTTGTGTTGTCTCTCTTTATGTAGTGTTGTGTTGTCTCTCTTTATGTAGTGTTGTGTCGTCTCTCTTGTCGTGTTGTGTTGTCTCTCTTTATGTAGTGTTGTGTCGTCTCTCTTGTCGTGTTGTGTTGTCTCTCTTTATGTAGTGTTGTGTCGTCTCTCTTGTCGTGTTGTGTTGTCTCTCTTTATGTAGTGTTGTGTCGTCTCTCTTGTCGTGTTGTGTTGTCTCTCTTTATGTAGTGTTGTGTCGTCTCTCTTGTCGTGTTGTGTTGTCTCTCTTTATGTAGTGTTGTGTCGTCTCTCTTGTGGTGTTGTGTTGTCTCTCTTTATGTAGTGTTGTGTCGTCTCTCTTGTCGTGTTGTGTTGTCTCTCTTTATGTAGTGTTGTGTTGTCTCTCTTTATGTAGTGTTGTGTCGTCTCTCTTGTGGTGTTGTGTCGTCTCTCTTTATGTAGTGTTGTGTTGTCTCTCTTTATGTAGTGTTGTGTCGTCTCTCTTGTCGTGTTGTGTTGTCTCTCTTTATGTAGTGTTGTGTCGTCTGTCTTGTGGTGTTGTGTTGTCTCTCTTTATGCAGTGTTGTGTTGTCTCTCTTTATGTAGTGTTGTGTTGTCTCTCTTTATGCAGTGTTGTGTTGTCTCTCTTTATGTAGTGTTGTGTTGTCTCTCTTTATGTCGTGTTGTGTTGTCTCTCTTTATGTAGTGTTGTGTTGTCTCTCTTTATGTAGTGTTGTGTTGTCTCTCTTGTGGTGATGTGTTGTCTCTCTTGTGGTGTTGTGTCGTCTCTCTTTATGTAGTGTTGTGTTGTCTCTCTTTATGTAGTGTTGTGTCGTCTCTCTTGTCGTGTTGTGTTGTCTCTCTTTATGTAGTGTTGTGTCGTCTGTCTTGTGGTGTTGTGTTGTCTCTCTTTATGTAGTGTTGTGTTGTCTCTCTTTATGCAGTGTTGTGTTGTCTCTCTTTATGTAGTGTTGTGTTGTCTCTCTTTATGTCGTGTTGTGTTGTCTCTCTTTATGTAGTGTTGTGTTGTCTCTCTTTATGTAGTGTTGTGTTGTCTCTCTTGTGGTGATGTGTTGTCTCTCTTTATGTAGTGTTGTGTTGTCTCTCTTGTCGTGTTGTGTTGTCTGTCTTGTGGTGTTGTGTTGTCTCTCTTTATGTAGTGTTGTGTTGTCTCTCTTTATGTAGTGTTGTGTTGTCTCTCTTTATGTAGTGTTGTGTTGTCTCTCTTTATGTAGTGTTGTGTTGTCTCTCTTTATGCAGTGTTGTGTTGTCTCTCTTTATGTAGTGTTGTGTTGTCTCTCTTTATGTAGTGTTGTGTCGTCTCTCTTTATGTAGTGTTGTGTTGTCTCTCTTTATGTAGTGTTGTGTTGTCTCTCTTGTGGTGTTGTGTTGTCTCTCTTTATGTAGTGTGTTGTTGTCTCTCTTTATGTCGTGTTGTGTTGTCTCTCTTTATGTAGTGTGTTGTTGTCTCTCTTTATGTCGTGTTGTGTTGTCTCTCTTTATGCAGTGTTGTGTTGTCTCTCTTTATGTAGTGTGTTGTTGTCTCTCTTTATGTCGTGTTGTGTTGTCTCTCTTTATGTAGTGTGTTGTTGTCTCTCTTTATGTAGTGTTGTGTTGTCTCTCTTTATGCAGTGTTGTGTCGTCTCTCTTGTGGTGTTGTGTTGTCTCTCTTTATGTAGTGTTGTGTTGTCTCTCTTGTCGTGTTGTGTTGTCTCTCTTTATGTAGTGTTGTGTTGTCTCTCTTTATGCAGTGTTGTGTCGTCTCTCTTGTGGTGTTGTGTCGTCTCTCTTGTGGTGTTGTGTCGTCTCTCTTGTGGTGTTGTGTCGTCTCTCTTGTGGTGTTGTGTCGTCTCTCTTGTGGTGTTGTGTCGTCTCTCTTGTGGTGTTGTGTCGTCTCTCTTGTCGTGTTGTGTTGTCTCTCTTTATGTAGTGTTGTGTTGTCTCTCTTGTGGTGTTGTGTGTTTTGTCCTATATTTATGTGTTTTTTATTTAATTTATTTAATTTATTTTTTAATCCCAGGACCCCGTCCTCGTAAGATGTCTTTTGCCTTCTGGTAGGCCGTCATTTTAAAATAAGAATTTGTTCTTAAACTGACTTGCCTCGTTAAATAAAAGTTACATAAAAAAATGTAATAGATAAAAATACTAAAGATTTGACAAATAATCCAATTCTAAACAAGCAAACATAGGCTGAGTCCTAAATGGCACCCTATTCCCTACATAGTGCCCTACTTTTGACCAGATCTCTAATGGCCCAGGTCAAAGGTAGTGAATAGGACCCGCAGTATAATTCAGTAGTAATAACATAACGCAACGTGTTGAAATGATGATTTACCGTTCCTGTATTCGTAATGGGCCGATTGGCAGCTAGCTACGATGTTTAATTCATTTGTACAAAAATCTAATTATCCATTCTTCCTTTTTAGCTCACTTTACAAAATCACTAGGGTAGTGTCCAAAATGACAACCTATTCTCTATGTAGGGCTTTGGAGTCTGGTCAAAAGTACAGCACTATATAGGGAATAGGGGGCCATTTTGGACTTACACACAATGTAATTCTGATTTCTACTGAGTCAGCAGAACAGACAGTGGAAAAGTTGGAAGCGTACTTAAGAGATCTCCTCGTCACCGTTGGTCCAGTTTGCTAATTCAATAGATTTTTCCTCAAAACGTGCCAATATATGGCGATCAGAGACACATTCTGCCTGCATCTATGTGACAACACAGACACAGGATCAGAGCCATATGAATGACAGGTCATCTATGTGACAACACAGACACAGGGTCAGAGCCATATGAATGACAGGTCATCTATGTGACAACACAGACACAGGGTCAGAGCCATATGAATGAGAGGTCATCTATGTGACAACACAGACACAAGATCAGAGCAATATGAATGACAGGTCTGTGACAGGCCTATACTGTACAGTACTGCTCTAGTTAGTCAGTATGTACTATACTGTACTGTACTGCTCTAGTTAGTCAGTATGTACTATACTGTACTGTACTGCTCTAGTTAGTCAGTATGTACTATACTATACTATACTGTACTATACTGTACTGTACTGTACTGCTCTAGTTAGTCAGTATGTACTATACTGTACTATACTATACTGTACTGTACTGCTCTAGTTAGTCAGTATGTACTGTACTGTACTTCTCTAGTTAGTCAGTATGTACTATAATGTACTGTGCTGTACTAGCTCTAGTTAGTCAGTATGTACTACACTGTACTGTACTGTACTGTACTGTACTGTACTGCTCTAGTTAGTCTATATGTACTATACTGTACTGTATTGTACTATACTGTACTGTACTGCTCTAGTTAGTCAGTATGTACTATACTATACTGTACTGTACTATACTGTACTGCTCTAGTTAGTCAGTATGTACTATACTATACTGTACTGTACTATACTGTACTGCTCTAGTTAGTCAGTATGTACTGTACTGTACTGTACTGCTCTAGTTAGTCAGTATGTCATGTACTGTACTGTACTGCTCTAGTTAGTCAGTATGTACTGTACTGTACTATACTGCTCTAGTTAGTCAGTATGTACTGTACTGTACTATACTGTACTGTACTAGCTTTAGTTAGTCACTATGTCCTGTACTATACTGTATTGTACTATACTGCACTGTACTGCTCTAGTTAGTCTATATGTACTATACTGTACTGTATTGTACTATACTGCACTGTACTGCTCTAGTTAGTCTATATGTACTATACTGTACTGTATTGTACTAAACTGCACTGTACTGCTCCAGTTATGATGACAGGTCTGTGACAGGTCTATACTGTACTATACTGTACTGCTCTAGTTAGTCACTATGTACTATACTGTACTGTACTAGCTCTAGTTAGTCACTATGTCCTGTACTATACTGTACTGTACTAGCACTAGTTAGTCACTATGTACTATACTGTACTGTACTATACTGTACTGTACTAGCTCTAGTTAGTCACTATGTCCTGTACTGTACTGTACTAGCTCTAGTTAGTCACTATGTCCTGTACTATACTGTACTAGCTCTAGTTAGTCACTATGTCCTGTACTATACTGTACTAGCTCTAGTTACTCACTATGTCCTGTACTATACTGTACTGTACTAGCTCTAGTTAGTCACTATGTCCTGTACTATACTGTACTAGCTCTAGTTACTCACTATGTCCTGTACTATACTGTACTGTACTAGCTCTAGTTAGTCACTATGTCCTGTACTATACTGTACTGTACTAGCTCTAGTTAGTCACTATGTACTATACTGTACTGTACTATACTGTACTGTACTAGCTCTAGTTAGTCACTATGTCCTGTACTGTACTGTACTAGCTCTAGTTAGTCACTATGTCCTGTACTATACTGTACTAGCTCTAGTTAGTCACTATGTCCTGTACTATACTGTACTAGCTCTAGTTACTCACTATGTCCTGTACTATACTGTACTGTACTAGCTCTAGTTAGTCACTATGTCCTGTACTATACTGTACTAGCTCTAGTTAGTCACTATGTCCTGTACTATACTGTACTGTACTAGCTCTAGTTAGTGACTTTCTTACTATACTGTACTGTACTATACTGTACTAGCTCTAGTTAATCACTATGTACTATACTGTACTATACTGTACTGCTCTAGTTAGTCACCATGTACTATACTGTACTGTACTAGCTCTAGTTAGTGACTTTCTTACTATACTGTGCTGTACTATACTGTACTAGCTCTAGTTAGTCACTATGTACTATACTGTACTGTACTAGCTCTAGTTAGTCAGTATGTACTGTACTGTACTCTACTGGCTCTAGTTAGTCAGTATGTACTGTACTGTACCAGCTCTAGTTAGTCAGTAGGTACTATACTGTACTGTACTGGCTCTAGTTAGTCAGTATGTACTGCACTGTACTGTACTGGCTCTAGTTAGTCAGTATGTACTGTACTGTACTGTACTGGCTCTAGTTAGTCAGTATGCACTGTACTGTACTGTACTGGCTCTAGTTAGTCAGTATGTACTGTACTGTACTGTACTGGCTCTAGTTAGTCAGTATGTACTGTACTGTACTGTACTGGCTCTAGTTAGTCAGTATGTACTGTACTGGCTCTAGTTAGTTCATCTACTGAGTCTGT
>NW_028322100.1:782500-790000 GCF_057628025.1 Oncorhynchus mykiss
CAACAAAACTATTGAAGTTCCATCTGGGAAAAATAAAGTTTCTCTATTCTATTCTATACTGTTCTGTTCTGTTCTGTTGTATTCTATTCTGTTCTGTTCTATTCTATTCTGTTCTATTCTGTTCTGTTCTGTTCAATTCTGTTCTATTCTATTCTGTTCTATTCTGTTCTATTCTGTACTGTTCTGTTCTGTTCAATTCTGTTCTATTCTATTCTGTTCTATTCTGTTCTATTCTATTCTGTTCTATTCTGTTATATTCTATACTGTTCTGTTCTATTATGTTCTATTCTGTTCAATTCTATTCTATTCTGTTCTGTTCTATTCTATTCTATTCTGTTCTGTTCTGTTCTCTTCTGTTCTATTCTGTTCTATTCTATTCTGTTCTATTCTGTTCTACTCTATTCTATTACATTCTATTATGTTCTACTCTATTCTATTCTGTTCTATTCTGTTTTATTCTGTTCTATCAGGTTATATTTGATTATGTTCTATTCTATTCTATTCTGTTCTATTCTATTATATTATGTTCTATTCTATTCTATTATGTTCTGTTCTATTCCATTCTGTTCTATTATGCTATTTTTATTTTCTGTTGTATTCTAAATACTCCGAAACGTATCTTGTCCTGTAGATTACAGTACAGTCATTGTGATGCTCATATGGTGGACTCCTGCAACACTGTTAGCAGGATCATTTATGAGAGGACAGGACAGTCCACAAGTCAGCCAGGACAAAACCTTGATCTGAGAGGACAGGACAGAGTCAGCCAGGACAAAACCTTGATCTGAGAGGACAGGACAGTCCACAAGTCAGCCAGGACAAAACCTTGATCTGAGAGGACAGGACAGTCCACAAGTCAGCCAGGACAAAACCTTGATCTGAGAGGACAGGACAGTCCACAAGTCAGCCAGGACAAAACATGATCTGAGAGGACAGGACAGAGTCAGCCAGGACAAAACCTTGATCTGAGAGGACAGGACAGTCCACAAGTCAGCCAGGACAAAACCTTGATCTGAGAGGACAGGACAGTCCACAAGTCAGCCAGGACAAAACCTTGATCTGAGAGGACAGGACAGAGTCAGCCAGGACAAAACCTTGATCTGAGAGGACAGGACAGTCCACAAGTCAGCCAGGACAAAACCTTGATCTGAGAGGACAGGACAGTCCACAAGTCAGCCAGGACAAAACCTTGATCTGAGAGGACAGGACAGTCCACGAGTCAGCCAGGACAAAACCTTGATCTGAGAGGACAGGACAGTCCACAAGTCAGCCAGGACAAAACCTTGATCTGAGAGGACAGGACAGTCCACAAGTCAGCCAGGACAAAACCTTGATCTGAGAGGACAGGACAGTCCACAAGTCAGCCAGGACAAAACCTTGATCTGAGAGGACAGGACAGTCCACAAGTCAGCCAGGACAAAACCTTGATCTGAGAGGACAGGACAGTCCACAAGTCAGCCAGGACAAAACCTTGATCTGAGAGAACAGGACAGAGTCAGCCAGGACAAAACCTTGATCTGAGAAGACAGGACAGAGTCAGCCAGGACAAAACCTTGATCTGAGAGGACAGGACAGAGTCAGCCTGGACAAAACCTTGATCTGAGAGGACAGGACAGAGTCAGCCTGGACAAAACCTTGATCTGAGAGGACAGGACAGAGTCAGCCTGGACAAAACCTTGATCTGAGAGGACAGGACAGTCAGCCAAGTCAGCCTGGACAAAACCTTGATCTGAGAGGACAGGACAGAGTCAGCCAAAACTTTAATCTTTCCTCTATTGTGTGCTGATCAGTGAATAAATATTTTATTGGAGCTTTTCTTCAACCAGGCACGTCTCATATTGCGTACCAAATGGCACCCTATTCCCTATATAGTGCACTACTTTAAACCAGAGCCCTATCTGCCTTGGTCAAAGGTAATGCACTATATAGGGAATAGGGTGCCATTTGGGACACATCCTAGTGTAAGCGGAGTAGTAGCAGTTGTGAGGCGGTTTCTGATGGTGATGGTTGACAGGCACGTATTCCTTTACCAAGATCAACAACTTGAGGCTAATCACTACTGTAACACACAACCATCCTAGAGGCTAATCTCTACTGTAACACACAACCATCCTAGAGGCTAATCACTACTGTAACACACAGCCATCCTAGAGGCTAATCACTACTGTAACACACCACCATCCTAGAGGCTAATCACTACTGTAACACACAACCATCCTAGAGGCTAATCACTACTATAACACACCACCATCCTAGAGGCTAATCACTACTGTAACACACAGCCATCCTAGAGGCTAATCACTACTGTAACACACAACCATCCTAGAGGCTAATCACTACTGTAACACACAGCCATCCTAGAGGCTAATCACTACTGTAACACACAGCCATCCTAGAGGCTAATCTCTACTGTAACACACCACCATCCTAGAGGCTAATCACTACTGTAACACACAGCCATCCTAGAGGCTAATCACTACTGTAACACACAACCATCCTAGAGGCTAATCACTACTGTAACACACAACCATCCTAGAGGCTAATCACTACTGTAACACACAGCCATCCTAGAGGCTAATCACTACTGTAACACACAACCATCCTAGAGGCTAATCACTACTGTAACACACAACCATCCTAGAGGCTAATCACTACTGTAACACACAACTCACCTAGAGGCTAATCACTACTGTAACACACAACTCAACTAGAGGCTAATCACTACTGTAACACACAACCATCCTAGAGGCTAATCACTACTGTAAAACACAGCCATCCTAGAGGCTAATCACTACTGTAACACATCCTAGAGGCTAATCACTACTGTAACACACAACCATCCTAGAGGCTAATCACTACTGTAAAACACAGCCATCCTAGAGGCTATTCACTACTGTAACACACAACTCACCTAGAGGCTAATCACTACTGTAACACACAGCCATCCTAGAGGCTAATCACTACTGTAACACACCACCATCCTAGAGGCGAATCACTACTGTAACACACAACCATCCTAGAGGCTAATCACTACTGTAACACAACCATCCTAGAGGCTAATCTCTACTGTAACACACAACCATCCTAGAGGCTAATCACTACTGTAACACACAGCCATCCTAGAGGCTAATCACTACTGTAACACACAACCATCCTAGAGGCTAATCTCTACTGTAACACACCACCATCCTAGAGGCTAATCACTACTGTAACACACAGCCATCCTAGAGGCTAATCACTACTGTAACACACAACCATCCTAGAGGCTAATCACTACTGTAACACACAACCATCCTAGAGGCTAATCACTACTGTAACACACAGCCATCCTAGAGGCTAATCACTACTGTAACACACAACCATCCTAGAGGCTAATCACTACTGTAACACACAACCATCCTAGAGGCTAATCACTACTGTAACACACAACTCACCTAGAGGCTAATCACTACTGTAACACACAACTCACCTAGAGGCTAATCACTACTGTAACACACAACCATCCTAGAGGCTAATCACTACTGTAAAACACAGCCATCCTAGAGGCTAATCACTACTGTAACACATCCTAGAGGCTAATCACTACTGTAACACACAACCATCCTAGAGGCTAATCACTACTGTAAAACACAGCCATCCTAGAGGCTATTCACTACTGTAACACACAACTCACCTAGAGGCTAATCACTACTGTAACACACAGCCATCCTAGAGGCTAATCACTACTGTAACACACCACCATCCTAGAGGCTAATCACTACTGTAACACACAACCATCCTAGAGGCTAATCACTACTGTAACACACAACCATCCTAGAGGCTAATCTCTACTGTAACACACAACCATCCTAGAGGCTAATCACTACTGTAACACACAGCCATCCTAGAGGCTAATCACTACTGTAACACACAACCATCCTAGAGGCTAATCTCTACTGTAACACACAACCATCCTAGAGGCTAATCACTACTGTAACACACGATCCACCTTGAGGCTAATCACTACTGTAACACACAACTCACCTAGAGGCTAATCACTACTGTAACACACAGCCATCCTAGAGGCTAATCACTACTGTAACACACAACTCACCTAGAGGCTAATCACTACTGTAACACACAGCCATCCTAGAGGCTAATCACTACTGTAACACACAACCCACCTAGAGGCTAATCACTACTGTAACACACAACTCACCTAGAGGCTAATCACTACTGTAAAACACAACCCACCTAGAGGCTAATCACTACTGTAACACACGACCCACCTAGAGGCTAATCACTACTGTAACACACAGCCATCCTAGAGGCTAATCACTACTGTAACACACAACTCACCTAGAGGCTAATCACTACTGTAACACACAGCCATCCTAGAGGCTAATCACTACTGTAACACACAACCCACCTAGAGGCTAATCACTACTGTAACACACAACTCACCTAGAGGCTAATCACTACTGTAAAACACAACCCACCTAGAGGCTAATCACTACTGTAACACACGACCCACCTAGAGGCTAATCACTACTGTAAAACACAACTCACCTAGAGGCTAATCACTACTGTAACACACGACCCACCTAGAGGCTAATCACTACTGTAAAACACAACTCACCTAGAGGCTAATCACTACTGTAACACACAACCCACCTAGAGGCTAATCACTACTGTAACACACGACCCACCTAGAGGCTAATCACTACTGTAACACACGACCCACCTAGAGGCTAATCACTACTGTAAAACACAACTCACCTAGAGGCTAATCACTACTGTAACACACGACCCACCTAGAGGCTAATCACTACTGTAAAACACAACTCACCTAGAGGCTAATCACTACTGTAACACACAACCCACCTAGAGGCTAATCACTACTGTAACACACGACCCACCTAGAGGCTAATCACTACTGTAAAACACAACCCACCTAGAGGCTAATCACTACTGTAAAACACAACCCACCTTGAGGCTAATCACTACTGTAAAACACAACCCACATTGAGGCTAATCACTACTGTAAAACACAACCCACCTAGAGGCTAATCACTACTGTAAAGCACAACCCACATTGAGGCTAATCACTACTGTAAAACACAACCCACCTAGAGGCTAATCACTACTGTAAAACACAACCCACATTGAGGCTAATCACTACTGTAAAACACAACCCACCTAGAGGCTAATCACTACTGTAAAACACAACCCACCTAGAGGCTAATCACTACTGTAAAACACAACCCACATTGAGGCTAATCACTACTGTAAAACACAACCCACCTAGAGGCTAATCACTACTGTAAAACACAACCCACATTGAGGCTAATCACTACTGTAAAACACAACCCACCTAGAGGCTAATCACTACTGTAAAACACAACCCACCTAGAGGCTAATCACTACTGTAAAACACAACCCACCTTGAGGCTAATCACTACTGTAAAAAAACAAACCCTTTGTTGAGGCTATTCTCTACTGTAAAACACAAACCACCCCACAAACGTCGTTACCACAATATTTAATGGCAGCAAGACCTGGACCCGAATGTATAAAGTAGGAGTGGTGACCTGGAACAGTTTTGCCTTTCAGATCATAATGAATACGATGACATGGAGAGTGGAGACCTGATCCTAGATCAGCACTCCTACTCTGAGTTGCTGCTGTTCATACGGCCCCAGATAGATGTCTATACAGCCCCAGATAGATGTCTATACAGCCCCAGATAGATGTCTATACAGCCCCAGATAGATGTCTATACAGCCCCAGATAGATGTCTATACAGCCCCAGATAGATGTCCATACAGCCCCAGATAGATGTCTATACAGCCCCAGATAGATGTCTATACAGCCCCAGATAGATGTCTATACAGCCCCAGATAGATGTCTATACAGCCCCAGATAGATGTCCATACAGCCCCAGATAGATGTCTATACAGCCCCAGATAGATGTCTATACAGCCCCATATATATGTCTATACAGCCCCAGATAGATGTCTATACAGCCCCAGATAGATGTCCATACAGCCCCAGATAGATGTCTATGCAGCCCCAGATAGATGTCTATACAGCCCCAGATAGATGTCCATACAGCCCCAGATAGATGTCTATACAGCCCCAGATAGATGTCTATACAGCCCCAGATAGATGTCCATACAGCCCCAGATAGATGTCCATACAGCAGCAGGTTAAAGCTGAAGAAGAGGAGGGAAAAACCAAGCAGGAGGTATAAGGAGATGAAAATAAGAACATGACACTTGGTACACTTGTTCAGTTTGGTGCCCTGGACATATATACAGATATTTCATGGCACAGATAAAGACTAGATAGAACTACAGTAGAGGGAGGGGGGCGAGAGAGACCAGCCCAGAGACAAGGAGATGCTCAGCCGTATATAATTAATTAAAGGATCCTAATTAGGAACGTGAGAGCAGGTGCCAGGCTACGGGCTGACAGAACCGACAGCCAGACAACAGGAGAGGGGGGTGGGTGGGGGGGGTAGACTACGGGTAGGAGGGGTGTAACGTGACAAGAAGAGAGGGGACAAAGAAACTTTTTGCCTTTTGTCATATGAAGCCTCCAAGGAATAGTTATGTGACAGAAACTGTAGCCCCAGACTCCATGGGGTCTCTCCTCTCTTTGTTTAAGACACATTTTCATTTCGCCAATTGGAGGTTTATGCGGGCAAGCAAGCATAGAGAGATGGGTTTTTGTTTTTTTCTACTTTCTCTTCCCTTATCCTCATTATTTCGGCATACGCTAAGAATTGCCTGTTGTGTGTACGGTGTCTGGCTTGAGTCAGGTGAGTTAGGATCCTAGATCTATAGTTGCATTTTCCATGTATTGAAATACCAACCCAAAATGAAATCATGTTTTTCCTAAATACTGGCCCCCCTATTCCCTATTTAGAGCACTACTTTTGACCAGGGCCTGCCAAAAGTGGTGCACTATAAAGGGAATTATGGGGCCATTTGGGACAACCTGTAGACTATGTGAAAGATGGTGTCAGAACATCGCCTGATTTCTCCTTTGGTCTCAAGGTGTAAGTAGGTTCCTATTGAATATCCTAAATGTGTTCCAAGTCGTTGTGGATTCTCTGAGAATCACCTGTCATTCCTTTGGATAAATGCTGCACTGCATCACCATAAAACACATTAGGAGCAATAATACCACAGGACTGAAAACGACCTGTATGTCGTACAGTTACATTTCCTGGTTATTTAGTTCTGCTCCTCCGAAATGTTGATACACAAACATCCACCTATTTCTGTTGTCTCCAGTCTCTGCACAACCCAGCCTCTGTGAGTATCAGTGGATAAGGTAATTGTGTCCACGGATATTTAGATAAAAACTCACACACCGAGTCCACCATTAGGAGAGGAGAAGTCCAGCGCGTGTGTAAAGGAGATGGGCTCAGAAGGGGCATCAGCCTATTTTATCACAATTTGCTCACTAACCAGTTACAAATGTGGCATGTGATCACAATAATGAGTCTTGATG
>NW_028322100.1:792500-832500 GCF_057628025.1 Oncorhynchus mykiss
TCCACTAACACTTGCTCTGCAGCCTAACCTTAGCAGGTGCACTGGGGAATTCATAAACACAGCTGTTGGGTCTCAACCTTTAAACTGTCACATCTACCAGAAATCCCCCACATTAGACATCACCCCAACACACACACACACACACACACACACGCACACACACACACACACACACACACACACACACACACACACACACACACACACACACACACACACACACACACACACACACACACGCACACACGCACACACACACACACACACACACACACACGCACACACACACGCACACACACGCACGCACACACACACACACACACACGCACACACACGCACACACGCACACACACACACACGCACACACACACACACGCACACACACGCACACACACACACACACACACACAGCAGCTATGTTTTAAGGTCTAGGCATCAGGGTAATAATATAAAAGAACTTGTAAATACTCTGTTAAAGTCACATCTCCACAGCATTATGAAACCAGGCTATATCACTTTAAACTGTGGGAACATCTCCACAGCATTATGAAACCAGGCTATATCACTTTAAACTGTGGGAACATCTCCACAGCATTATGAAACCAGGCTATATCTCTTCAATCTGTGGGAACATCTCCACAGCATTATGAAACCAGGCTATATCTCTTTAAACTGTGGGAACATCTCCATAGCATTATCTAACCAGGCTATATCTCTTTAAATTGTGGAAACATCTCAACAGCATTATGAAACCAGGCTATATCACTTTAAACTGTGGGAACATCTCCACAGCATTATGAAACCAGGCTATATCTCTTTAAACTGTGGGAACATCTCCATAGCATTATGAAACCAGGCTATATCACTTTAAACTGTGGGAACATCTCCACAGCGTTATGAAACCAGGCTATATCTCTTTAAACTGTGGGAACATCTCAACAGCATTATGAAACCAGGCTATATCTCTTTAAACTGTGGGAACATCTCAACAGCATTATGAAACCAGGCTATATCTCTTTAAACTGTGGGAACATCTCCACAGCATTATGAAACCAGGCTATATCTCTTTAAACTGTGGGAACATCTCAACAGCATTATGAAACCAGGCTATATCACTTTAAACTGTGGGAACATCTCAACAGCATTATCTAGCCAGGCTATATCTCTTTAAACTTCCAGGTGAAGTGGTGTCTCATTCATTCCTTTAATATTACTTTTCTACTTGGCTTTGCATTTAAACTTGTTAAAGTGTTTATAGTCTATAGCTGTCCCTGAACATTAGTGCTGATTAACAGGGAAATTCAGTTCCCTTTGTCTGTAATCAGACTAGACAGAGGTTAAAACAGCTCGATAGCAGAGATAACCAGTCTTTGATCCAAACAGCCATGCAGAAATACAAGCAATAGCCTTCTTCCGTCACAGAAATGTACTGTCAGGCATTTCGGGTTTTAAATTACACCTGATTAACCTAAAAGACAGTGGAAGAGAGGAGTGGGGAGAGGAGGAAGTAAGGAAGGAATTTGAAAAAATATGAATGAAGTTAACCCTTTGTTGACTGGAAAGAGGACACGTTGATAATGCATTACATTGCCATCTTTGTTTGTCCATTATACAGAGGGGCAATTCCACGATAACAGAGTGATGTTGAGACTACCATTTTTCACTTTAAAATGTAGGCCAAACCAAAACCAATGACTATAAATTTAACCAATCCATACAACTCTACGCACAAGGACGACATTCAACACCCTGTAATTTCATCTTAACTACAAGCAACAATAGGATTGTTACATCTCATCACTCAGTGATTTAAAGAGGGCAATCTGCGATTGCTACCTACATTTTGGGGATTTTTTTAAAAATGAATAATAGATTCTTGCAGAATATAACTCATAAATGCCCCATGAGCTTAGTTCAACTGTCGTAACTCATCGGAACCCCAAATACAAGCCTGTTTAACTCCATTGTTTGTAAACAACGTAATTACTAACAAACATGGTGTAGCCTCAAAACATGGTTATTAATGTTGTTCTCATGGATGGTCAGTCCTTGCATCCATAGGCTCTGTCTGTAAATTTAAGGGGTGGTTATGTTTCTCCAGACCCATCCCTCGGCTGTTTACCAAAAACTGTGGCTGGGTTTGAACTGCACCGACCGCATAAATCTAATTAGCATAATAATACAAATTCTCATTAAAATCCATCGGTTTAAGCTAGAGATGTCTGTTTTCCACGCATCCGCCGATCAGGCCCTTTCGCATCTGGGGTGAAAGGTGGCAGAGATAGAGAGGTGTTTGTCAGACCATGAGACATCTGGGGTGAAAGGTGGCAGAGTTAGAGAGGTGTTTGAGACATGAGACATGAGACATCTGGGGTGAAAGGTGGCGGTGATAGAGAGGTGTTTGAGACATGAGACATGAGACATCTGGGGTGAAAGGTGGCAGAGTTAGAGAGGTGTTTGTCAGACCATGAGACATCTGGGGTGAAAGGTGGCGGAGATAGAGAGGTGTTTGTCAGACCATGAGACATCTGGGGTGAAAGGTGGCGGAGATAGAGAGGTGTTTGTCAGACCATGAGACATCTGGGGTGAAAGGTGGCGGAGATAGAGAGGTGTTTGTCAGACCATGAGACATCTGGGGTGAAAGGTGGCAGAGATAGAGAGGTGTTTGTCAGACCATGAGACATCTGGGGTGAAAGGTGGCAGAGTTAGAGAGGTGGATGTCTCAGACCATGAGACATCTGGGGTGAAAGGTGGCAGAGTTAGAGAGGTGGATGTCTCAGACCATGAGACATCTGGGGTGAAAGGTGGCAGAGTTAGAGAGGTGGATGTCTCAGACCATGAGACATCTGGGGTGAAAGGTGACAGAGATAGAGAGGTAGATGTCTCAGACCATGAGACATCTGGGGTGAAAGGTGGCGGAGATAGAGAGGTGTTTGTCAGACCATGAGACATCTGGGGTGAAAGGTGGCGGAGATAGAGAGGTGTTTGTCAGACCATGAGACATCTGGGGTGAAAGGTGGCAGAGTTAGAGAGGTAGATGTCTCAGACCATGAGACATATGGGGTGAAAGGTGGCAGAGTTAGAGAGGTAGATGTCTCAGACCATGAGACATCCAGAACATCGGTATTCTCATAAAATCGTCTGTAGCGTCAGAACGGTTTGGCCTACAAACCATTATGACCCGTTGTGATCTATGACCCCCACAATCGTCTTGGAACTCATCTGAAGTTGGTACAGTCGATCTGCCAACTTGTGGCTTAATGCTTTTAACAGCGTCGGTTTGAGCACAGGCTTCATGATTTGAGAGGTTTGGGAACAGGCTTCGTGATTTGAGAGGTTTGGGAACAGGCTTTGTGATTTGAGAGGTTTGGGTACAGGCTTCATGATTTGAGAGGTTTGGGTACAGGCTTCATGATTTGAGAGGTTTGGGAACAGGCTTCGTGATTTGAGAGGTTTGGGAACGGGCTTCATGATTTGAGAGGTTTGGGAACAGGCTTAGTGATTTGAGAGGTTTGGGTACAGGCTTCATGATTTGAGAGGTTTGAGCACAGGCTTCGTGATTTGAGAGGTTTGGGTACAGGCTTCGTGATTTGAGAGGTTTGGGAACAGGCTTCGTGATTTGAGAGGTTTGGGTACAGGCTTCATGATTTGAGAGGTTTGGGTACAGGCTTCATGATTTGAGAGGTTTGAGCACAGGCTTAATGACTAACACCTTGGCAGATGTCTGTTAGTTTATCACCCTATACAATGCTGCCCTATTTACACCAAACATGCTATTATGGAATCACCCTGCTTTAAAACCTTTAAATAGTTGATCTGAAATTATTTTGAGCTGCTCCTGATGATATTTGATGTTGTCTGTATGTCGTGTGTGAACTGTGAAGCCAAACACACATTTTCAAATTGAGTGGACAATAAAGTAGTCCATCCTTATTCTAACATCGGAAGTACCATCAAATTAACCTCCTCGGTTAAATAAATAAATCATATATCATAGAAACATGGAATTGTAGAAAGGCTCCCGTCTGGAAGGGTTGGATGGTATAGTTTAACAGTACTGTAATATGTCCCTGTCTGTTCTATGTGAAACATATCTACAGTAGTGATGCATTTCCCCGTAGACAGCTATGTAAAACATGTCCATAGACCAGATACACTAATCCTAACGGTGTAATGAAATAACAAGCCTCTAATGAATACATGTCTTCTGGTCATGTTATTTTAAACAACATGTCTGTCCCTTTATATTCCAATTCTAAATTCAGCCCAAAAATGATTTTAGTAGGTCAGTTAGTAGGGTTAGTAGTTTAGTAGGTTAGTAGGGTTAGTAGGGTTAGTAGTTTAGTAGGTTAGTAGGGTTAGTATGGTTAGTAGGTCAGTTAGTAGGGTTAGTAGTTTAGTAGGTTAGTAGGGTTAGTAGGGTTAGTAGTTTAGTAGGTTAGTAGTTTAGTAGGTTAGTAGGGTTAGTAGGTTAGTAGGGTTAGTAGGTTAGTAGGGTTAGTAGGTTAGTAGGGTTAGTAGTTTAGTAGGTTAGTAGGGTTAGTAGTTTAGTAGGTTAGTAGGGTTAGTAGGGTTAGTAGGTTAGTAGGGTTAGTAGGTTAGTAGGTTTAGTAGGTTGATTTCTCTCAGTCTATACTCCAGGTCAGAGGGAGTAGTGAGACTAGTCTCTCTCAGTCTGTACTCCAGGTCAGAGAGAGTAGTGAGACTAGTCTCTGTCAGTCTGTACTCCAGGTCAGAGGGAGTAGTGAGACTAGTCTCTCTCAGTCTGTACTCCAGGTCAGAGTGAGTAGTGAGACTAGTCTCTCTCAGTCTGTACTCCAGGTCAGAGAGAGTAGTGAGACTAGTCTCTCTCAGTCTGTACTCCAGGTCAGAGGGAGTAGTGAGACTAGTCTCTCTCAGTCTGTACTCCAGGTCAGAGGGAGTAGTGAGACTAGTCTCTCTCAGTCTGTACTCCAGGTCAGAGGGAGTAGTGAGACTAGTCTCTCTCAGTCTGTACTCCAGGTCAGAGGGAGTAGTGAGACTAGTCTCTCTCAGAATACATGTCTTCTGGTCATGTTATTTTAAACAACATGTCTGTCCCTTTATATTCCAATTCTAAATTCAGCCCAAAAATGATTTTAGTAGGTCAGTTAGTAGGGTTAGTAGTTTAGTAGGTTAGTAGGGTTAGTAGGGTTAGTAGTTTAGTAGGTTAGTAGGGTTAGTATGGTTAGTAGTTTAGTAGGTTAGTAGTTTAGTAGGTTAGTAGGTCAGTTAGTAGGGTTAGTAGTTTAGTAGGTTAGTAGGGTTAGTAGTTTAGTAGGTTAGTAGTTTAGTAGGTTAGTAGGGTTAGTAGGTTAGTAGGGTTAGTAGGTTAGTAGGGTTAGTAGTTTATTAGGTTAGTAGGGTTAGTAGTTTAGTAGGTTAGTAGGGTTAGTAGGGTTAGTAGGTTAGTAGGGTTAGTAGGTTAGTAGGTTAGTAGGTTTAGTAGGTTGATTTCTCTCAGTCTATACTCCAGGTCAGAGGGAGTAGTGAGACTAGTCTCTCTCAGTCTGTACTCCAGGTCAGAGGGAGTAGTGAGACTAGTCTCTCTCAGTCTGTACTCCAGGTCAGAGAGAGTAGTGAGACTAGTCTCTCTCAGTCTGTACTCCAGGTCAGAGGGAGTAGTGAGACTAGTCTCTCTCAGTCTGTACTCCAGGTCAGAGTGAGTAGTGAGACTAGTCTCTCTCAGTCTGTACTCCAGGTCAGAGGGAGTAGTGAGAATAGTCTCTCTCAGTCTGTACTCCAGGTCAGAGGGAGTAGTGAGACTAGTCTCTCTCAGTCTGTACTCCAGGTCAGAGAGAGTAGTGAGGGACATATGTATATTTTCTCATCATCGCAAGACACTTAAATTAAATGGAAGAAGCCACTTGATTGCTGGATGGAAATCACAGGGCTAGGTGATAAAAAGCAATTAAGGACGTGTAATCCTTTGGCCCAAGGAAAGGAGGACAGTCATGGACCCAGGAGACTATTCATTTAGATCTAATGAAGTCCTTCTTTATTCAGCTTGTTTTGTTCTGTTGGCCTTGCTCTGTTTGAGGTGGAGTTGTGCTGTTGGTAGTGGGTATTCCTGGCTGTGTCCCAAATAGCAGCCTTTTCCCTACATAGTGCATTACTTTGGCCCTGGTTTGGGATGTCGTTTGCGATGCAGACCCTCTCTTTTCTGGTTTTGTTTGAGAGATGAATACAGATCAGTGTTTAATAGGTCCTCAGCAGACAAACGAGGTCTATTAGAGAGTTATTTCATGAATAGAAGACGGACAGAAAGAACCTGGTCTGACTGTAGGTCACATGACAGACTTGGACACCGGTCACATGATCACTGGAGGTCACATGACAGACTTGGACAACGGTCACATGATCACTGGAGGTCACATGACAGACTAGGACACCGGTCACATGATCACTGGAGGTCACATGACAGACTAGGACACCGGTCACATGATCACTGGAGGTCACATGACAGACTAGGACACCGGTCACATGATCACTGGAGGTCACATGACAGACTAGGACACCGGTCACATGATCACTGGAGGTCACATGACAGACTAGGACACCGGTCACATGATCACTGGAGGTCACATGACAGACTAGGACACCGGTCACATGATCACTTTTACCAACTTATTTAAATATATGTTTTAATGTCTGTTCAGTCAAGCTATTTAGAAATAAGGTTTAAACGTCTGTTCAGTCAAGCTATTTAGAAATAAGGTTTAAACGTCTGTCCAGTCAAGCTATTTAGAAATAAGGTTTAAACGTCTGTCCAGTCAAGCTATTTAGAAATAAGGTTTAAACGTCTGTCCATTAAAGCTATTTAGAAATAAGGTTTAAACGTCTGTTCAGTCAAGCTATTTAGAAATAAGGTTTAAACGTCTGTCCATTCAAGCTATTTAGAAATAAGGTTTAAACGTCTGTCCAGTCAAGCTATTTAGAAATAAGGTTTAAACGTCTGTTCAGTCAAGCTATTTAGAAATAAGGTTTAAACGTCTGTCCAGTCAAGCTATTTAGAAATAAGGTTTAAATGTCTGTTCAGTCAAGTTATGGAGAAATAAGGTTTAAACGTCTGTTCAGTCAAGCTATTTAGAAATAAGGTTTAAACGTCTGTCCAGTCAAGCTATTTAGAAATAAGGTTTAAACGTCTGTTCAGTCAAGCTATTTAGAAATAAGGTTTAAACGTCTGTTCAGTCAAGCTATGGAGAAATAAGGTTTAAACGTCTGTTCAGTCAAGCTATTTAGAAATAAGGTTTAAACGTCTGTTCAGTCAAGCTGTTTAGAAATAAGGTTTAAACGTCTGTCCAGCCAAGCTATTGAGAAATAAGGTTTAAACGTCTGTCCAGTCAAGCTATGGAGAAATAAGGTTTAAGCGTCTGTCCAGTCAAGCTATTTAGAAATAAGGTTTAAACGTCTGTTCAGTCAAGCTATTGAGAAATAAGGTTTAAACGTCTGTCCAGTCAAGCTATGGAGAAATAAGGTTTAAAGGTCTGTTCAGTCAAGCTATTTAGAAATAAGGTTTAAACGTCTGTTCAGTCAAGTTATGGAGAAATAAGGTTTAAACGTCTGTTCAGTCAAGCTATTTAGAAATAAGGTTTAAACGTCTGTCCAGTCAAGCTATTTAGAAATAAGGTTTAAACGTCTGTTCAGTCAAGCTATTTAGAAATAAGGTTTAAACGTCTGTTCAGTCAAGCTATGGAGAAATAAGGTTTAAACGTCTGTTCAGTCAAGCTATTTAGAAATAAGGTTTAAACGTCTGTTCAGTCAAGCTGTTTAGAAATAAGGTTTAAACGTCTGTCCAGCCAAGCTATTGAGAAATAAGGTTTAAACGTCTGTCCAGTCAAGCTATGGAGAAATAAGGTTTAAGCGTCTGTCCAGTCAAGCTATTTAGAAATAAGGTTTAAACGTCTGTTCAGTCAAGCTATTGAGAAATAAGGTTTAAACGTCTGTCCAGTCAAGCTATGGAGAAATAAGGTTTAAAGGTCTGTTCAGTCAAGCTATTTAGAAATAAGGTTTAAACGTCTGTCCAGTCAAGCTATTTAGAAATAAAGTTTAAACGTCTGTCCAGTCAAGCTATTTAGAAATAAGGTTTAAACGTCTGTCCAGTCAAGCTATTTAGAAATAAGGTTTAAATGTCTGTCCAGTCAAGCTATTTAGAAATAAGGTTTAAACATCTGTCCAGTCAAGCTATTTAGAAATAAGGTTTAAACGTCTGTCCAGTCAAGCTATTTAGAAATAAGGTTTAAACGTCTGTCCAGTCAAGCTATTTAGAAATAAGGTTTAAACGTCTGTCCAGTCAAGCTATTGAGAAATAAGGTTTAAATGTCTGTCCAGTCAAGCTATTGAGAAATAAGGTTTAAACGTCTGTTCAGTCAAGCTATTTAGAAATAAGGTTTAAACGTCTGTCCAGTCAAGCTATTGAGAAATAAGGTTTAAACGTCTGTCCAGTCAAGCTATTGAGAAATAAGGTTTAAACGTCTGTCCAGTCAAGCTATTGAGAAATAAGGACTGAAATTATTTATTTGGACACTTTTCTTTGTAGTTTTGTTGTTGTTGCTTTTCCTAATTAAACCGAGAGGAAATTAACCTAATACCATGTCAAACCACTAAATACTACTTTTTAATGAGATCTATCTTTTCAAATCAGTCCTCTGTAGCAGAATTATTTATCCCCAAGCGAAAATAAATTATATTTAAATACATTACACATATAAGGAAGTATACTTAGATATACTACAAATGTATATAATATACTTCGAATACGAGATGTACTTTTCTAGTAAGTATTCTATTCATATAGTATTATTACACTTCAACACACTTATTAAAGTGTACTTTAAATGAATTGTTTGTTCAGTCTTTTAGTGTACTGTACGTATGCCGTGTTCACACGCTAGTCAGAAACTAGGAAACTCTGACTTTTACGACTTGCTAACTGGTGGAACGTGGCAAGTGTATAACTACAACCAGTTAGCAAGTTGTAAATGTCTGAGTTTCCTAGTTCTGACTGTTTAACGTGGCAATATGCTATCATTACAATTCAACAGGCTTATTAAAGTGTTTATTCGTTGTTTTTGCAGTCTATAACTATAACTATATGTTACCTATCATTACACTTAAAACAAACACATTGAAGGTGTACTTCAATTCCATTCACTTTCATTGTCATTTTGATATTCATTCAAAATACACTTTGGAGTAGATTTTTTGCAGTTGAAACATTGGTTGTTTTAACGAATCTCTGCTTGTGAGTGATCAAGTACACAAGAAGTGTAGTTTCAGTAATGATTTCCTGTTCAGAAGAGTCCAGAGAAAGAGCAAGTTGGAAATGGTAAAGATTGTTTGCTCCACATAAGGGAAACTTCCACATCTGAGGAAAGGGAAAGGGGAGACCTAGTCAGTTGTACAACTGAATGCCTTCAACTGAAACATGCTTCCTAAGAGTACACTTTTTTAATATCTCAAGGAAATATACTTAAGTATACTTAAAAAAAAGTATTTGAACGTTTTGGTTTTTGCATATTACCCAGCATCCTTTTCTGCAGCTGGAGCTTTGATTTATAATATGATGTTGTTCTGTATATTTAGCTTATTCAAATGTGTTGATGTTAATTTCCCAACTGAATAATGATGTACATTTTTTATTACACTTTACATGTCACACATTTTTTTTTAAATGTTAATGTATCACTGTAATGTGAACAACTAGTGTGAAATGCCACAGCTGCACACCTATCAAACAGTTTAATTGTACATTGCTGCTCCAGCCACAACTGCTTTTTAAATCGCATGTGGTAACATTGTGGATGAGATGATGCCTCGGTGAATCAGGGTATCCTTTTCATGGCTAATTACAATACCCAATGTGGTTAATTTGTAAAAGTATATTTGAAACACATTATAAATATACTTTATTTGTAAAAAAAAAAAAAAAAAAATTACAGGAATACAATTGAATTGATTAAGCTAGTATATTAATAATACAATGACATTGACTGATCATCCACATCAAACTTACACTTAATCAGAATTGTAGTATATTTCTAATTTAGGAGAATCAAATGTAAGGTTAATTCAAGGTTTATTTATTTTGCTCTTTATCTAGTATACTAAGAATATACTTAAGTACAAAAAAAAGGTGTCTACATTTACATCATTTTAAATATATTTAATATATATTTAGCTAATAACACTAATACATTTACATCATTTTAAATTGATTTAATATATATTTAGCTAATAACACTAATACATTTGACATTAAATTAATTGAATGTATTTGAAATTGTTACAATTGTTACAATTTAGATAATGTTTAATATACTAAAGTATATTTATGACAAACATATTTTATATACTTAAATATATTAATGAAGTATGATTATTTAAATATATTTATTTTCCGCTTGGGATCATCATCTCATCGTATCTTATCATCTATGCTACTGGTTCTAATGTGTGCTGTGACATCACTGTTCTCTCTGTGTGGGAGTTACGTCGATCTGATGATCTGTTGAGATCAATGGTATTAACATGTCATTTAGCACACACACACACACACACACACACACACACACACACACAAACACACATACTCACACACACTCATACACACTCACGCGCTGGTATTAGCATGTCATTTAGCAATACGGTCAGCGAGTGTCTGTCCCCAAGGAGACCACTAGCTAACAACTCACTAAGGAACTGACTAGGAAGGAAGAGCCTACATTCAAACACTCATCGTGAGGGGAATAAGGTGCGGAATAGATATTCACAGTTTTGTGTGCAAACAATTCTCTTCCACAGCCGGCCATTTTATAGAGATGATGAAAATATACAATTGAAATAAATGGGTAACATCACAAACACACAAAAACAAACACACACACACACACACACATAATGTTTACACATCTTGCATTACTCATCTCATATGTTTACACTGTATTCTATCCTATTCTAATGTATCTTAGTCTATGTCGCTCTGACATTGATCGTCCATATATTTATGCATTCTTAATTCCATTCCTTTACTTTAGATGTGTGTGTATTGTTAGATATTACTGCACTGTTGGGAGCTAGGAACACAAGCATCTCGCCACACACGCAATTACATCTGCTAAACACGTGTATGTGACCAATAACATTTGATTTGGTTTGATTTGACACACAATGGTCTTCCTGCTGTCTGGCCAATAACGGCTCTCGTACTGGAGATAGATAATCTACTAAGGCCATCAATCATGTCATGTGACACTTCAATTTAGAAAACATTAGCCGGTGTACATTACAGGCTTTAAAAAAAAAGCACTAGGATTTTTAGAGCAAAATACCTTGAAATAAATAAAGATAATTTGTTTGATGATAGACTCAATCGGTTAAATCTGGTCTGATCATTTAATTACTCCGACGTGAAGATAGAGGCGTTTCCAGAGGGACTTCTTACATTTTAGATATTGATACTGAATGATTATGTTTATATTACAGCCGTAGGAATAAAAAATGAAGGATTCATGCATCTAATTCACTGTAACACCCTTGGAGAAAAATGACAGACGTTTTTTTAAACAACAGAAGAGAGCTGTAGGGAAATGTACAGTTGACCCTGCCTGCCTGGTTTCCAGAATGGTGCCTTGCCATCATCGCAACCCGAGGGGATGTGTTGTCATCCAAAATGAGATAAGTTTATTTTCTGAAAATCTAGCATTTGTTCCATCAGGCAGGGAGGCTATGAAGCTCGGGCAGGATCAGTGGGGAGTCGAGCTCAGCACATGTGGCGTAGATACGAGGAGCCACAGACACGCGAAAAAGGGTTTGGCCTGCGCCCAAATCTCTGCCTCTACCTTCTGTGCGGGCCTCTGCCCCAGCCTTGGAAAGCAGGAGGCAGCAATATTGTGGAACAAATTTCCTCTAATCTGAGCCTGCTGGTCGCTGGCTCTCCAGTGGGGAAAGGGTTACTCTCCGGTGCCCTCCCTCCCAGATCACACACACACACCCACACACACACACACACACACACACACACACACACACACACACACACACACACACACACACACACACACACAAACACACACACACACACACACCTCCGCCTCTCCCAGTGAAGAACCCAGTTTATTCTTCACATTGCCAACATACTGCTAGACGGATGGATGGGGTAGGATGGGGTGGACAGCGGGGGGTTGAGTGCTCCCAGGGTCTGGTCTGTCTCCGGCCGGCCGGCTGGCCGATAGGTCCCTTCCATGGAGGGACCACTCATGTGTGCTCTCAGCATGACAGAGCCTGGAGATAGAGGACCAGGGACCAAGACTGGAGCTGGCACTAGAGAGGTCTGCTCCCACCTGTGTCTGTAGAGGTCCACTTCCACTATGGTACTCCACACAATACACAACTTCTTCAACATCGTAGCCTACACGTCACTGATTTCTCCCAAAATCAGAGAGGATGATATGGGTTTAAATGTCTGTCCAGGATGATATGGGTTTAAACGTCTGTCCAGGATGATATGGGTTTAAACGTCTGTCCAGGATGATATGGGTTTAAACGTCTGTCCAGGATGATATGGGTTTAAATGTCTGTCCAGGATGATATGAGTTTAAACGTCTGTCCAGGATGATATGGGTTTAAATGTCTGTCCAGGATGATATGGGTTTAAACGTCTGTCCAGGATGATATGAGTTTAAACGTCTGTCCAGGATGATATGGGTTTAAACGTCTGTCCAGGATGATATGGGTTTAAACGTCTGTCCAGGATGAGATGATTTGGTGTCTCAAGTGCGAAATATTTTAGAAAACAACAATGCAAATTTGTATCTACACCGAGGCATACCGCAAATATTCCATTGTGTCAAACCAGGATCTTCCTGTTGTCAACAACAACAACAACGTATAGATTAAAAAAGGATGGCACTAGCCTCCCGGGTGGCGCAGTGGTCTTTTTTTTTTATTTTTTTATTTCACCTTTATTTAACCAGGTAGGCTAGTTGAGAACAAGTTCTCATTTGCAACTGCGACCTGGCCAAGATAAGGCATAGCAGTGTGAACAGACAACACAGAGTTACACATGGAGTAAACAATTAACAAGTCAATAACACAGTAGAAAAAAAGGGGAGTCTATATATACATTGTGTGCAAAAGGCATGAGGTAGGCAAATAATTACAATTATGCAGATTAACACTGGAGTGATAAATGATCAGATGGTTATGTACAGGTAGAGATATTGGTGTGCAAAAGAGCAGAAAAATAAAAATAAATAAATAAAAACAGTATGGGGATGAGGTAGGTGAAAATGGGTGGGCTATTTACCAATAGACTATGTACAGCTGCAGCGATCGGTTAGCTGCTCAGATAGCAGATGTTTGAAGTTGGTGAGGGAGATAAAAGTCTCCAACTTCAGCGATTTTTGCAATTCGTTCCAGTCACAGGCAGCAGAGAACTGGAACGAAAGGCGGCCAAATGAGGTGTTGGCTTTAGGGATGATCAGTGAGATACACCTGCTGGAGCGCGTGCTGGAGCGCGTGAGTCTAAGGCACTAGCTGTGCCACCAGAGACTCTGGGTTGGAGTCCAGGCTCTGTCGCCCATGGGGCGACGCACAATTGGCCTAGCATCGTCTGGGTTAGGGAGGGCTTGACCGGTAGGGATATCCTTGTCTCATCTCGCACTAGCAACTCCTGTGGCGGGCCGGGCGCAGTACAAGCTGACCAGGTCGCTAGGTGTACGGTGTTTCCTCCGACACATTGGTGCGGCTGGCTAGACGGATGGAGTTGGATGTGCGTTGTGTCAAGTAGCAGTGCGGCTTGGTTGGGTTGTGTTTCGGAGTACGCACGGCTCTCTACCTTCACCTCTCCCGAGTCCGTATGATGAGTGAATAACACCAACAACATGGAGTAGATGACGCTGATAGGGACAGCTCCCTGTCTCTGATGAGTGAATAACACCAACAACATGGAGCAGATGACGCTGATAGGGACAGCTCCCTGTCTCTGATGAGTGAATAACAACAACAACATGGAGCAGATGACGCTGATAGGGACAGCTCCCTGTCTCTGATGAGGGAATAACACCAACAACATGGAGCAGATGACGCTGATAGGGACAGCTCCCTGTCTCTGATGAGTGAATAACAACAACAACATGGAGCAGATGACGCTGATAGGGACAGCTCCCTGTCTCTGATGAGTGAATAACACCAACAACATGGAGCAGATGACGCTGATAGGGACAGCTCCCTGTCTCTGATGAGTGAATAACAACAACAACATGGAGTAGATGACGCTGACAGGGACAGCTCCCTGTCTCTGATGAGTGAATAACACCAACAACATGGAGCAGATGACGCTGATAGGGACAGCTCCCTGTCTCTGATGAGTGAATAACAACAACAACATGGAGCAGATGACGCTGATGGGGACAGCTCCCTGTCTCTGATGAGTGAATAACACCAACAACATGGAGCAGATGACGCTGATAGGGACAGCTCCCTGTCTCTGATGAGTGAATAACACCAACAACATGGAGCAGATGACGCTGTCTCTGATGAGTGAATAACAACAACAACATGGAGCAGATGACGCTGATAGGGACAGCTCCCTGTCTCTGATGAGTGAATAACACCAACAACATGGAGCAGATGACGCTGATAGGGATAGCTCCCTGTCTCTGATGAGTGAATAACAACAACAACATGGAGCAGATGACGCTGATAGGGACAGCTCCCTGTCTCTGATGAGTGAATAACACCAACAACATGGAGCAGATGACGCTGATAGGGACAGCTCCCTGTCTCTGATGAGTGAATAACACCAACAACATGGAGCAGATGACGCTGATAGGGACAGCTCCCTGTCTCTGATGAGTGAATAACACCAACAACATGGAGTAGATGACGCTGACAGGGACAGCTCCCTGTCTCTGATGAGTGAATAACACCAACAACATGGAGTAGATGACGCTGACAGGGACAGCTCCCTGTCTCTGATGAGTGAATAACACCAACAACATGGAGTAGATGACGCTGATAGGGACAGCTCCCAGTCTCTGATGAGTGAATAACAACAACAACATGGAGTAGATGACGCTGATAGGGACAGCTCCCTGTCTCTGATGAGTGAATAACACCAACAACATGGAGTAGATGACGCTGACAGGGACAGCTCCCTGTCTCTGATGAGTGAATAACACCAACAACATGGAGCAGATGTCGCTGATAGGGACAGCTCCCTGTCTCTGATGAGTGAATAACACCAACAACATGGAGCAGATGACGCTGATAGGGACAGCACCGTGTCCCAGAGGAATGAATAACAACAACATGGAGCGGATGACACTGATAGGGAGGACTCACGTGTCCCTGTGAGAACTGACTGTCTGTATCCATCAGCTTCCACTCATTAATATCAACCAGCCAGAGACAACAGCGTCTACAGTCCAGACTTGACAGAGTCAACAGGGACAGACAGAGTGGGGCTGATGAAATGTATAGGAGATCATTATTTAGTGTGATGTATAGATAACGTTTCTATACAGATCCCCCCATTAAGCACTTTGCACTCAGCATTAGTCTCTCTCAGCATGTTGGAGATGTGTTGCTGGCTGGCTGTTTACACTTGTCTTGGCTGAACTGTCCAACAACGAAGGCTGAGGTTGGACAGAGAAAATCTGGCAACTCATATACTACGGGAGATGTTTAAAAGTATCAAATAATAGCTTAGATGACCATAAACTGTCACACCCTGACCATAGTTTGCTTTGTATGTTTCTATGTTTTGTTTGGTCAGGGTGTGATCTGAGTGGGCATTCTATGTTGGATGTCTTCTTTGTCTGTTTCTGTGTTTGGGCCTGATATGGTTCTCAATCAGAGGCAGGTGTTCGTCATTGTCTCTGATTGGGAGCCATATTTAGGAAGCCTGTTTTGTGTTGGGTTTTGTGGGTGATTGTTCCTGTCTCTGTGTTTGCACCAGATAGGGCTGTTTTTTTTTTTGTTTTTTTTTCTCACGGTTTCTTGTTTTTTTTGTATATTTTTTCATCTTTATTAAAGATGTATCTAAATAACCACGCTGCGTTTTGGTCCGCCTCTCCTTCCCAGGAAGAAAGCCGTGACATTAACAAGAACCATCTTTAATTTACTCAGATTCAAGACAGTGGAATGACTTGTGAATTTTTGGACAATAATTGTACTTGTTTTATAATTGTCATCTATAATGGTCGGGATCCACCTCAGATCACACTCAGATCGGTAGTGTCTTCTGGTTCTCCGTCTTGTCTCTACCATTCACTCTCCTATAAACTGCCAACTCAGCCTGAGAGATACATCTGACCCACCACGAGCACCTCTATCTCCAGTCTAATGGGTCCACATCTCATCTGTATCCCAAATGGTACCCTATTCCCTTTCTAGGAATATATATACAGTGCCTTGCGAAAGTATTCGGCCCCCTTGAACTTTGCGACCTTTTGCCACATTTCAGGCTTCAAACATAAAGATATAAAACTGTATTTTTTTGTGAAGAATCAACAAGTGGGACACAATCATGAAGTGGAACGACATTTATTGGATATTTCAAACTTTTTTAACAAATCAAAAACTGAAAAATTGGGCGTGCAAAATGATTTAGCCCCCTTAAGTTAATACTTTGTAGCGCCACCTTTTGCTGCGATTACAGCTGTAAGTCGCTTGGGGTATGTCTCTATCAGTTTTGCACATCGAGAGACTGAATTTTTTTCCCATTCCTCCTTGCAAAACAGCTCGAGCTCAGTGAGGTTGGATGGAGAGCATTTGTGAACAGCAGTTTTCAGTTCTTTCCACAGATTCTCGATTGGATTCAGGTCTGGACTTTGACTTGGCAATTCTAACACCTGGATATGTTTATTTGTGAACCATTCCATTGTAGATTTTGCTTTATGTTTTGGATCATTGTCTTGTTGGAAGACAAATCTCCGTCCCAGTCTCAGGTCTTTTGCAGACTCCATCAGATGTTCTTCCAGAATGGTCCTGTATTTGGCTCCATCCATCTTCCCATCAATTTTAACCATCTTCCTGTCCCTGCTGAAGAAAAGCAGGCCCAAACCATGATGCTGCCACCACCATGTTTGACAGTGGGGATGGTGTGTTCAGCTGTGTTGCTTTTACGCCAAACATAACGTTTTGCATTGTTGCCAAAAAGTTCAATTTTGGTTTCATCTGACCAGAGCACCTTCTTCCACGTTTGGTGTGTCTCCCAGGTGGCTTGTGGCAAACTTTAAACAACACTTTTTATGGAAATCTTTAAGAAATGGCTTTCTTCTTGCCACTCTTCCATAAAGGCCAGATTTGTGCAATATACGACTGATTGTTGTCCTATGGACAGAGTCTCCCACCCCAGCTGTAGATCTCTGAAGTTCATCCAGAGTGATCATGGGCCTCTTGGCTGCATCTCTGATCAGTCTTCTCCTTGTATGAGCTGAAAGTTTAGAGGGACGGCCAGGTCTTGGTAGATTTGCAGTGGTCTGATACTCCTTCCATTTCAATATTATCGCTTGCACAGTGCTCCTTGGGATGTTTAAAGCTTGGGAAATCTTTTTGTATCCAAATCCGGCTTTAAACTTCTTCACAACAGTATCTCGGACCTGCCTGGTGTGTTCCTTGTTCTTCATGATGCTCTCTGCGCTTTTAACGGACCTCTGAGACTATCACAGTGCAGGTGCATTTATACGGAGACTTGATTACACACAGGTGGATTGTATTTATCATCATTAGTCATTTAGGTCAACATTGGATCATTCAGAGATCCTCACTGAACTTCTGGAGAGAGTTTGCTGCACTGAAAGTAAAGGGGCTGAATAATTTTGCACGCCCAATTTTTCAGTTTTTGATTTGTTATTAAAGTTTGAAATATCCAATAAATGTCGTTCCACTTCATGATTGTGTCCCACTTGTTGTTGATTCTTCACAAAAAAATACAGTTTTATATCTTTATGTTTGAAGCCTGAAATGTGGCAAAAGGTCGCAAAGTTCAAGGGGGCCGAATACTTTCGCAAGGCACTGTATGTATGACTCCCTGTCGAAATCAAGGTTAAATAAAATACAAATATAGTGCACTAATTTTGACCAGAACCCTATGGGGAATAGGGAACCTTTCAAGATGCAACCCTCCTCTCTCACTCTGTATTAGAGCACCTATTCAGACTGCTGTTCAACCCTCCTCTCTCACTCTGTATTAGAGCACCTATTCAGACTGCTGTTCAACCCTCCTCTCTCACTCTGTATTAGAGCAGCTATTCAGACTGCTGTTCAACCCTCCTCTCTCACTCTGTATTAGAGCACCTATTCAGACTGCTGTTCAACCCTCCTCTCTCACTCTGTATTAGAGCACCTATTCAGACTGCTGTTCAACCCTCCTCTCTCACTCTGTATTAGAGCAGCTATTCAGACTGCTGTTCAACCCTCCTCTCTCACTCTGTATTAGAGCACCTATTCAGACTGCTGTTCAACCCTCTCTCACTCTGTATTAGAGCAGCTATTCAGACTGCTGTTCAACCCTCCTCTCTCACTCTGTATTAGAGCACCTATTCAGACTGCTGTTCAACCCTCCTCTCTCACTCTGTATTAGAGCACCTATTCAGACTGCTGTTCAACCCTCCTCTCTCACTCTGTATTAGAGCAGCTATTCAGACTGCTGTTCAACCCTCCTCTCTCACTCTGTATTAGAGCACCTATTCAGACTGCTGTTCAACCCTCCTCTCTCACTCTGTATTAGAGCACCTATTCAGACTGCTGTTCAACCCTCCTCTCTCACTCTGTATTAGAGCAGCTATTCAGACTGCTGTTCAACCCTCCTCTCTCACTCTGTATTAGAGCACCTATTCAGACTGCTGTTCAACCCTCCTCTCTCACTCTGTATTAGAGCACCTATTCAGACTGCTGTTCAACCCTCCTCTCTCACTCTGTATTAGAGCAGCTATTCAGACTGCTGTTCAACCCTCCTCTCTCACTCTGTATTAGAGCACCTATTCAGACTGCTGTTCAACCCTCTCTCACTCTGTATTAGAGCAGCTATTCAGACTGCTGTTCAACCCTCCTCTCTCACTCTGTATTAGAGCAGCTATTCAGACTGCTGTTCAACCCTCCTCTCTCACTCTGTATTAGAGCAGCTATTCAGACTGCTGTTCAACCCTCCTCTCTCACTCTGTATTAAAGCAGCTATTCAGACTGCTGTTCAACTCTCCTCTCTCACTCTGTATTGGAGCAGCTATTCAGACTGCTGTTCAACCCTCCTCTCTCACTCTGTATTAGAGCACAGGCCCTGTGCATTAAGGTCCTGATTACTTATTTTATACTGATGAGTCACCAAAATCACCCTATTCTCTTTATAGTGCACTACTGTTGAACACAACCCACCTTGAGGCTAATCACACAACCCATCTTGAGGCTAATCACTAGTGTAAAACACAACCCACATTGAGGCTAATCACTATTGTAAAGCACAACCCACATTGAGGCTAAGCACTACTGTAAAACACAAGCCACATTGAGGCTAATCACTACTGTAAAACACAACCCACATTGAGGCTAATCACTACTGTAAAACACAACCCACATTGAGGCTAATCACACAACCCATCTTGAGGCTAATCACTAGTGTAAAACACAACCCACATTGAGGCTAATCACTATTGTAAAACACAACCCACATTGAGGCTAATCACTACTGTAAAACAGAACCCACATTGAGGCTAATCACTACTGTATAACACAACCCACATTGAGGCTAATCACTACTGTATAACACAACCCACATTGAGGCTAATCACTACTGTTAAACACAACCCACATTGAGGCTAATCACTACTGTAAAACACAACCCACATTGAGGCTAATCACTACTGTAAAACACAACCCACATTGAGGCTAATCACTACTGTAAAACACAACCCACATTGAGGCTAATCACTACTGTAAAACCCAACCCACATTGAGGCTAATCACTACTGTAAAACACAACCCACATTGAGGCTAATCACTACTGTAAAACACAACCCACATTGAGGCTAATCACTACTGTAAAACACAACCCACATTGAGTCTAATCACTACCGTAAAACACAACCCACATTGAGTCTAATCACTACCGTAAAACACAACCCACATTGAGGCTAATCACTACTGTATAACACAAACCACCTTGAGGCTAATCACTACTGTAGAACACAACCCACATTGAGGCTAATCACTACTGTAAAACACAACCCACATTGAGGCTAATCACTACTGTAAAACACAACCCACATTGAGGCTAATCACTACTGTAAAACACAAACCACCCCACAAACGTCATTACCACAATATTTTCTGGCACCAAGACCAGGACTTGAATGTGTAAAGTGTCTCAGAGTAGGAGTGCTGAGAATTGTCCTCTATCTGTCTCTCCACTCTCTTCCTCTCTCTTCCTCTCCCAGTGTCTATGTAGTATGCCGTGCTTGACCCGTGGCTCTGGTGTGACAGTAGAGGTTCTGTTCATGGTGCAGTTCTGTAATGAAATGTCTAGTTCATTTCATTGTTCGAAAATAAGGGACAGAACTTCAAAAGATGAAAAGATTCCAACATTCCGTGTGTTTCAGTTATTAGAGATATGAAGACACTTTTAACTGGATAACTCCAGTATGTAACTAATGCCTAACTCACAACGCCTATTGTGTTGTTCAAACTAAGGTTTAATGAATCAACCATTTTATTTGTGTGTTTTTTTTATTTTTATCACTCACAAATGGCTTCTACTAGAAACCCATTCGGGGGAATGGTTTCAGCTACAGAGCTGAGCTGAGCTGTGCGGTTAAGCACCCCAGTGTTCCCTCAGCCATTTTCCCATTTGCAATAAACCCTGTTTGAAACAGCTTGGAACAACAGAAATGTCTACTTGTTAACATGGAGAAGAGGAGGAGGACTGGTCTTAAAGGAGCAGTCGGTTGGCATTTTCAACCTGTGTGTGTGTGTGTGTGTGTGTGTGTGTGTGTGTGTGTGTGTGTGTGTGTGTGTGTGTGTGTGTGCGTGTGTGCGTGCGTGCGTGCGTGCGTGCGTGTCTGTTTCTGCGGGGCGGGGGGGGGTGTCTGATTTCCATAGCAACAGTCAGGTCCCCAGCTGTCATGTTTGGGCAGAGAGAGGTGGCGTTGTGAGCACAGGGACCACTTAGCCCTGCGCCACACTTCAACTGGGGGAAGTTAAGATGCTGCTGTGTCTGTAGAGCACACACACACACACACACACACACACACATCCACACACACACTTAAAATGCAGACATTCTTCCCCTGGGAAAACAAGAGGAATGCTTATGAATTAACCCAGGAAGGAACACAGAGATCTTCAAAAAGGCCTCTTTGGAAGATAATTAACTTTAAATGGGAATAGCCTGTAGTTTGGACATCATTGAGTGAAGTGTGAAGGAAACACTGGGTGTGCATCCCAAATGGAACACTATTCCCTATATAGTGACCTACTTTTGAAGTAAATAGTGCACTATATCTATGGGCCCTGGTTAAAAGTAGTGCACTATATATGGAAACGTGTGACATTTGGATCAGAGCCAGTGACTGAGGTTAAAGCCTGGGCCAACTCAAACAAATCTAATGTTATTGTTCCTGTTGGTAAACAACAGGTGTAGACTAACAGTGAAATCTAATGTCATTGTTCCTGTTGGCGGCAGTGTAAGGGGGGGGGGGGGGGGGGGGGGGGGGGGGGGGGGGGGGGGGGGGGGGGGGGGCAGTGTAAGTGTGTGTAAGAGTCCAGTGTGTGTGTATGAGTCCAGTGTGTGTGTAAGAGTCCAGTGTGTGTGTAAGAGTCCAGTGTGTGTGTAAGAGTCCAGTGTGTGTGGGTGGAGTCAGTGTAGGAGAGTTAGTGCAGGAAAGAGGTCAATGCTGTTAGTCCTGGTAGGCATTTGATTAGCTATTAAGCCGTCTTGTTTAACAGTCTCATCTCTTGAGGGTGGAGTCTGTTCAGAGTCCTGTTGGTTCCAGACTTGGTGCGCTGGTACGGCATGCCGTGCGGTACCATAGAGAACAGTCTAGAACTTAGAGTCTTTGACAATTTTTGGGGGGCCTTCTTTGGACGCCGCCTGGTATAGAGGTCCTGGATGGCAGGAAGCTCGGAACCCAGTGATGTCCTGGGCCGTACTCACTACCCTCTGTAGCGCCTTGCGGTTGGATACCTTGCAGTTGCTATGGACGCCGCCTGGTATAGAGGTCCTGGATGGCAGGAAGCTCAGAACCCAGTGATGTCCTGGGCCGTACTCACTACCCTCTGTAGCACCTTGCGGTTGGATACCTTGCTGTTTCTATGGACGCCGCCTGGTATAGAGGTCCTGGATGGCAGGAAGCTCGGAACCCAGTGATGTCCTGGGCCGTACGCACTGCCCTCTGTAGCGCCTTGCGGTTTCCGTATCAAGCGGTAATGCAGCCAGTCAAGAGCATCTCGATGGTGCAGCTGAATAACTTGTTGAGGATCTGAAAGGCCCATACCAAATATTTTCAGACTCCTTAGGGGGAATAGGTGCTATCGTGCCCTCTGCACAACTGTGTGTGGACCATGTTAATTCCTTAGCGATGTGGACACGGAGGAACTTACGCGCTCCACTACAGCCCCCCCCCCACACCAACACAATCCCACAGTTTGTAATCATGTGACAGTTTATCACAGCGTGTCACTGGAAACGTATTCAAGGGATTCCACTTACAGACGGCTTCCATTGTTCACTAAGTCAAGACTCAGACCCACACGTTCTCAGGAGCAACTCAGAGTGATGCTAGCGGTACAATGGGGTTTAGAGGCCACACAGCAGAGCTATTGGAAACGTAGGAAGAAGAAGAAGACAACAAATGCCTTGAACATTACGAATAGTAATTCAACATGTTTGGATAAAACCTCGGAGTCTGTGTTATTATAAATAATGAAACATTATACGTAGGTAATGCTCTGGAACCTTCTAGCTTACAGTTTATATGTAATGTGCTGTATGAATTCCTGTATCACTCTGACAGACCACAGTGAGAAGGGCTCACATGAAAGACATTTTAGTTATTTTACATTCTAGCAGCAGCAGGTCCAGTCAGTCTGACTGTGTCCTGTCTCCCCCTCCCCACCACCACCCGTCACCCCTCACCCATACCCCCCACCCCCCCCCCACCCCACCACCACCACCACCAACCCGTCATCCATCACCCCTCACCCACACTACCCCCTCCCCCTCGTGGCTAGGGCCAGACCAGTGTACGCTCTGCCTCTGTGTGTGTCGACCAGAAGGAAATTAGCTGCACCTGAATGACAAGGCAAAGCCCCCCCCCCCCCCCCCCCCCTGTGGGACAGTGATCCACAGACAAACTGCCTTTTAATAGACTTACACCTCATTTGGCCTCTAAAGCTGGTTGAAGGGTCCCAGAGGACGGTGGGGGGACATTGGGGGGAAGTTGGAGTAGGCAGGGCCCTCAGAGGTTGTCCCCTGCCTGTCTCGCTGACGTTCCCTCTCCCCTCCCTCCTGGCTGAGGTTCCCTTTCCCCTCCCTCCCCTCCTGGCGTTCCCTCTCCCACTCTCTCCTGGCTGACGTTACACCCCCCCCCCCCCCCCCCCCCCCCACCATTGCTGTAAAGCAGCTGTAGTGAAAGACAGAGCTTGATGAGACGGTCATCCACAGCCCAGAAGAGGACTGCTACTCCTCTCTGCTATGTACCTAGGAGGATGGCTTCCCACGTTAAATGTTGGGAATGTTGCAGTCGAGAAAAACCTCTGGAAGAGGACTGATGATCAGAATACAATAGGTAGGCAGTATAGATAATAACATTTATGCTTTCATGTTGGAATTCAAATTTGTTGGAATAAAATTCAACCCCACTGTTGATTTGGAGCTTTTGTAGAGATGACAACATAACAGCCCATAGAGCTGATAAATATCTAGACGTGTTGAGCGTTGTTTATGGAACTGACTGAGAGAGAGAGAGAGAGAGAGAGAGAGAGAGAGAGAGAGAGAGAGAGAGAGAGAGGGAGAGAGAGAGAGAGAGAGAGAGAGGGGACCCAACCAACGTTGACAAGGGGAGAGGAAATGAAGGAACAAGGCAATAGGCAATGCTTGAGTGAGTGTGAGTTAGAATTTGTGGCATGAATTGATTGGAAGTGAGGGTTGGCAGAATAACATGATGTTCAACCAATCAGAGCTCGGTTTATAAAGAGGTCTGTTTATCAACTCCTAATAATGGTGAGGCTGCACCTGGATGTTTACAGCTTCACCATGCCATTCATTATCACTGACGTAACACACTGACTGTCATAGGACTCCATTACCATAACACACTGACTATCATAGGACTCCATTACCATAACACACTGACTATCATAGGACTCCATTACCATAACACACTGACTATCATAGGACCCCATTAACATAACACACTGACTGTCATAGGACTCCATTACCATAACACACTGACTGTCATAGGACTCCATTACCATAACACACTGACTGTCATAGGACTCCATTAACATAACACACTGACTGTCATAGGACCCTATTAACATAACACACTGACTGTCATAGGACTCCATTACCATAACACACTGACTGTCATAGGACTCCATTACCATAACACACAGACTATCATAGGACTCCATTACCACTGACGTAACAACACTGACTGTCATAAGACTCCATTAACATAACACACTGACTATCATAGGACGCCATTAACATAACACACTGACTATCATAGTTCTCCATTACCACTGATGTAACAACACTGACTGTCATAGGACTCCATTACCACTAACATAACACACTGACTATCATAGGACTCCATTACCCCTACACACAGACTATCATAGGACTCCATTACCACTAACATAACACACAGACTATCATAGGACTCCATTGCCACTAACATAACACACTGACTATCATAGGACTCCATTAACCACTAACATAACACACTGACTATCATAGGACTCCATTACCACTAACATAACACACTAACTATCATAGGACTCCATTACCACTAACATAACACACTGACTATCATAGGACTCCATTACCACCACACACAGACTATCATAGGACTCCATTACCCCTACACACAGACTATCATAGGACTCCATTACCCCTACACACAGACTATCATAGGACTCCATTACCACTAACATAACACACAGACTATCATAGGACTCCATTGCCACTAACATAACACACTGACTATCATAGGACTCCATTAACCACTAACATAACACACTGACTATCATAGGACTCCATTACCACTAACATAACACACTAACTATCATAGGACTCCATTACCACTAACATAACACACTGACTATCATAGGACTCCATTACCACCACACACAGACTATCATAGGACTCCATTACCCCTACACACAGACTATCATAGGACTCCATTACCACCACACACAGACTATCATAGGACTCCATTACCACCACACACTGACTATCATAGGACTCCATTACCACTAACATAACACACAGACTATCATAGAACTCCATTACCACTAACATAACACACAGACTATCATAGGGCTCCATTACCACCACACACAGACTATCATAGGACTCCATTACCCCTACACACAGACTATCATAGGACTCCATTACCACTAACATAACACACAGACTATCATAGGACTCCATTACCACTAACATAACACACAGACTATCATAGGACTCCATTACCACTAACATAACACACTGACTATCATAGGATTCCATTACCACCACACACAGACTATCATAGGACTCCATTACCACCACACACAGACTATCATAGGACTCCATTACCACTACACACAGACTATCATAGGATTCCATTACCACTACACACAGACTATCATAGGATTCCATTACCACCACACACAGACTATCATAGGACTGTCATGAGTATATTACTGTCATACCACTGTAGTTGTTTTTTTGCAGTCATACTCTATTCTGGTAGTTCTCACACCTCTCCTCTGGGACCCCTCAGCCTTTCTGAAACCTCTCCTCGGGGACCCCTCAGCCTTTCTCACACCTCTCCTCGGGGACCCCCAGACATTTCACCATCTTGTTGTAGCCCTAAACCAACTCACCTGATTCGCCTCGTCAAGGGCTTGATGATTAGTTGACGATTGGAATCAGGTGTGCTAGTTCTGGATAGATGTAACACATGGAAAGGCTGAGGGGTCCCAGAGGAGAGGATTGAGAAAGGCTGAGGGGTCCCAGAGGAGAGGTTTGAGAAAGGCTGAGGGGTCCCAGAGGAGAGGATTGAGAAAGGCTGAGGGGTCCCAGAGGAGAGGTTTCAGAAAGGCTGAGGGGTCCCAGAGGAGAGGTTTGAGAAAGGCTGAGTGGTCCCAGAGGAGAGGATTGAGAAAGGCTGAGGGGTCCCAGAGGAGATGATTGAGAAAGGCTGAGTGGTCCCAGAGGAGAGGATTGATTAAGGCTGAGGGGTCCCAGAGGAGAGTATTGAGAAAGGCTGAGTGGTCCCAGAGGAGAGGATTGAGAAAGGCTGAGGGGTCCCAGGGGAGAGGTTTGAGAAAGGCTGAGGGGTCCCAGGGGAGAGGTTTGAGAAAGGCTGAGGGGTCCCAGAGGAGAGGTTTGAGAAAGACTGAGGGGTCCCAGGGGAGAGGTTTGAGAAAGGCTGAGGGGTCCCAGAGGAGAGGTTTGAGAAAGACTGAGGGGTCCCAGGGGAGAGGTTTGAGAAAGACTGCTCTATTACAGTGCCATAAATATCCACACAGTGGATCTGAACTGTTTCACCCTGTTCAATACACTGATACGCTCTTCTTTGCTTGTTACAAACTAACCTCTGAATCAACCTCTGAATCACAGCACATCAGTCAAAAGACCAACCAAGTGCATTGGACTACAATTTGGGCATTAGAATTTCAGCCCATCCACTTCCAGGCATAGTTGTCTATCTACTCTGAAGAGCTCACCCTGGTGATCTTTTAAACCAGCCTCAATTATACAAGCTACAAGCTGGGAGATCTGGGTATCAAACAATGACAGTATTTGTCAGATGTGACGGAGGTCAGCGTCCAGCATTAACCTTTAACAGTCCATCTGAGCTCAGAGGCATTAGTCATTGTGGGGAGAGGCTGGGGAACCCTGTAATAGTTTATTGACCAGTGGGGACGGGAGAGGGAGGATTCAGAAGCCTTGGTGGTCTCAGAACACCATGTGACCCTGTGACCCTCAGTGATGCTGACCTCTTCATCACAGATGGAAGAGCCCACCTGCAGGCCAGAGACAGAGACAGGACAGGACTGACCCCTCCTCTACTGCTGCCCTAACCCTAACCCTCACCTTTAGGCCAGAGACAGAGACAGGACAGGACAGGACTGACCCCTCCTCTACTGCTGCCCTAACCCTAACCCTCACCCTAAACCTAACCCTAACCTTTAGGCCAGAGACAGGACAGGACAAGAAAGGACTGCCCCCTCCTCTACTGCTGCCCTAACCCTAACCCTAACCATAACCCCTAACCCTCACCTTTAGGCCAGAGACAGGACAGGACAAGAAAGGACTGACCCCTCCTCTACTGCTGCCCTAACCCTAACCCTAACCCTAACCCTAACCCTCACCTTTAGGCCAGAGACAGGACAGGACAGGAAAGGACTGACCCCTCCTCTACTGCTGCCCTAACCCTAACCCTAACCCTAACCCTCACCCTAACCTTTAGGCCAGAGACAGGACAGGACAGGACAGGACAGGACAGGACTGACCACACAACCAAAAGTAAAGGAGGACATAACTGGCGGTATTCAATCAGAAACTATCCAATGTATTCTGGCTCATCCAATCACAACTGGGAAAACAAAATACTACATCCAGAAACTTGTACTAGCTAATCAAATGAAACTTGTACTAGCTAATATATTGAAACGTGTACTAGCTAATGAAATGAAACTTGTACTAGCTAATAAAATGAAACTTGTACTAGCTAATCAAATTAAACTTGTACTAGCTAATATATTGAAACGTGTACTAGCTAATGAAATGAAACTTGTACTAGCTAATAAAATGAAACTTGTACTAGCTAATCAAATGAAACTTGTACTAGCTAATATAGTGAAATGTGTACTAGCTAATGAAATGAAACTTGTACTAGCTAATGAAATTAAACTTGTACTAGCTAATATATTGAAACGTGTACTAGCTAATAAAATGAAACTTGTACTAGCTAATAAAATGAAACTTGTACTAGCTAATCAAATGAAACTTGTACTAGCTAATAAAATGAAACTTGTACTAGCTAATCAAATGAAACTTGTACTAGCTAATCAAATGAAACTTGTACTAGCTAATCAAATGAAACTTGTACTAGCTAATAAAATGAAACTTGTACTAGCTAATCAAATGAAACTTGTACTAGCTAATAAAATGAAACTTGTACTAGCTAATCAAATGAAACTTGTACTAGCTAATAAAATGAAACTTGTACTAGCTAATAAAATGAAACTTGAATCACACACTCGTTAGTTGATACAGTAGCTACAACAGGAAGGAACGTACAGTACTGTTGCTCACAAAGACTTTCAAATAGAACGTCCTGAAAACGTAGCATATGGGCATTAGTTTGCCCAAAGGGTTAATGTTGATGAACAGGCCTTGAAAAGCCGTCCATAAATAGGTACCATTCCCTGGAACACAGCTTTTATATGCCACGAAGCTCATTTACAATTCTGTGTGTGGAATGTTTCACTAAATGGTGGAACATACAACTCTGACGGTGGGGGGTAAATTAGTGCTCCGAGATGAATTATCAAACAATTAAAAAATCCCGGGCTGAGCCAAAAGGAACACAGCTAGGCTACAGATGATATTGCCAATGGTCTGTCGTGCTGTTATGTTGTTGTTGGTGAATAAGTTAATTTGTCCATTTGTCCCATTGTGCTTTTTCAATTTCGCCTCCAAACATTTTTTTTCTTATTTTGGGGGCGGCGGGGGGGGGGGGGGGGGGGGGGGGGGGGGTGATTCTATGCCAGATTGGTACCATAATGAAAGTTTAATTAGCTTTTATTTCCCATATGGGCTTAAAAATAGTATCTGTTTTTAACTGGTCAAAGTAGAGTACTATATATTGATAAAGTGATGTGAAGTGACACTGACCATATGACTTATAACCCCGTTGGTGTCCATCTGTAGAGATGACATTAGAATACACTACTGACACTGACCATATGACTTATAACCCCGTTGGTGTCCATCTGTAGAGATGACATTAGAATACACTACTGACACTGACCATATGACTTATAACCCCGTTGGTGTCCATCTGTAGAGATGACATTAGAATACATGTACATTAGAATACACTACTGACACTGACCATATGACTTATAACCCCGTTGGTGTCCATCTGTAGAGATGACATTAGAATACATGTACATTAGAATACACTACTGACACTGACCATATGACTTATAACCCCGTTGGTGTTCATCTGTAGAGATGACATTAGAATGTACATTAGAATACACTACTGACACTGACCATATGACTTATAACCAACCGTTGGTGTTCATCTGTAGAGATGACATTAGAATGTACATTAGAATACACTACTGACACTGACCATATGACTTATAACCCCGTTGGTGTCCATCTGTAGAGATGACATTAGAATGTACATTAGAATACATGTACATTAGAATACATGTACATTAGAATGTACATTAGAATACATGTACATTAGAATACATGTACATTAGAATACACTACTGACACTGTTGTTGAATGGTAATTCCTTCATTTAATCTGTTTCGTTGTTCGAAACAAACAACCACTGATTAGAAAGACGATTCAGAGACACTTCTCTGACTGTGGAAACAAATCAAGCTTTCTACGTGCACTTTAGCCCACCCTGCCATCGACACACTCACACACACACACACACACACACACACACACACTCACACACACACACACACACACACACACACACACACACACACACACACACACACACACACACACCACACACACACACACACACACACACACAGAGGAATGGATGGGGAATCTGGATCCATCAGAGCAGTGTACATTACATTGACTGGTGAAGGTGCTCAGACGTTTAAGTGTTGCAGCCTGCTGAGGGTTCCCTCCTAGGCAGGGCCTATAAGGCCTTTAACAGTGTGTGTGTGTGTGTGTGTGTGTGTGTGTGTGTTCCCTCCAGGCAGCCTTCTATAAGGTCTATAACGTTAGTAAGTGGAGGCGATGAGGCAGCGTCCCCTGTGCCTCCTTCAGCTGCCAGTCCCTGCAAATTGAAATGGAGTTCTGCAAATAAATGCCACACACATTCTGAGCCTGGAAATGCAAAGGGAAAGTCGTATTTCACATAAGCACCCATTAGGGAATTGCTTCAGAAGCACAGTGAGCGGCACACGTCTGCCTGCAAGTTTCAGCTTCATTTTGCTGTTGTTGTTATTTATCTGATCAAGGCAAAGAGGAGACTCGAGGACTACGCGTGAGGTCACTCAGTCAGTCATTCATTGATCCTTTGTTTAAGTCGTTGCTCCCCTTAACAGACCACTAAGGTACTGCAAGTCATTGTTTTAGCAAGAGAAGCTGTGAAAAGGGAGGTGACATGTTTTAAAGATGACTATGAGCACATAATACAGTAACATAGAACTGCCTTTACATAATGCAGTGACACAGAGCTGGCTTTACATAATGCAGTAACATAGAGCTGGCTTTACATAATGCAGTAACATAGAGCTGACTTTACATAATGCAGTAACATAGAGCTGGCTTTACATAATGCAGTGACATAGAGCTGGCTTTACATAATGCAGTGACATAGAGCTGGCTTTACATAATGCAGTGACATAGAGCTGGCTTTACATAATGCAGTGACATAGAGCTGGCTTTACATAATGCAGTGACATAGAGCTGACTTTGCATAATGCAGTAACATTGAGCTGACTTTACATAATGCAGTAACATAGAACTGGCTTTACACAATGCAGTGACATAGAACTGGCTTTACACAATGCAGTGACATAGAGCTGGTTTTACATAATACAGTAACATTGAGCTGGCTTTACATAATGCAGTAACATAGAACTGGCATTACATAATGCAGTAACATAGAACTGGCTTTACATAATGCAGCGACACAGAGCTGGCTTTACATAATGCAGTAACATTGAGCTGACTTTACATAATGCAGTGCCATAGAGCTGGCTTTACATAATGCAGTGACATAGAGCTGGCTTTACATAATGCTGTGACATAGAACTGGCTTTACATAATGCAGTAACATAGAGCTGGCTTTACATAATGCAGTAACATAGAGCTGGCTTTACATAATGCAGTGACATAGAGCTGGCTTTACATAATGCAGTAACATAGAGCTGGCTTTACATAATGCAGTAACATAGAGCTGACTTTACATAATGCAGTAACATAGAACTGGCTTTACATAATGCAGTGACATAGAGCTGGCTTTACATAATGCAGTGACATAGAGCTGGCTTTACATAATGCAGTGACATAGAGCTGGCTTTACATAATGCAGTGACATAGAGCTGGCTTTACATAATGCAGTGACATAGAGCTGGATTTACATAATACAGTAACATAGAGCTGACTTTGCATAATGCAGTAACATTGAGCTGACTTTACATAATGCAGTGCCATAGAGCTGGCTTTACATAATGCAGTGACATAGAGCTGACTTTACATAATGCTGTGACATAGAACTGGCTTTACATAATGCAGTAACATAGAGCTGGCTTTACATAATGCAGTAACATAGAGCTGGCTTTACATAATGCAGTGACATAGAGCTGGCTTTACATAATGCAGTAACATTGAGCTGATTTTACATAATGCAGTGGCATAGAGCTGGCTTTACATAGTGCAGTAACATTGAGCTGACTTTACATAATGCAGTGACATAGAGCTGGCTTAACATAATACAGTAACATTGAGCTGACTTTACATAATGCAGCAACATAGAGCTGGCTTTACATAATGCAGTGACATAATGCAGCCTTTCATCTTGTTATTGTATCATCTGTGTGGGGACGTTGTGATGTGACTTTACAGAAACAGCCCGAGGCAAAACGACATTGACACCCCTCCCAAGGCTCAGAAAATCATACGGCACGTTATTCTGGTGCCATTACCTTTCAGTATCAACAACACAGCCACATAATTGTTACCCCCTGTTTCATTAGGTCTAAATGGTATCTCCCCTAAAGATTAATTGGAGTTGGGATAAAAGAAGATGGCTCCCAAGGGGTGGCCCCACTGTTTGTTATTCATGTTGGTCTGGAACCACAGCGGCAGAAGTAAATCCTCTGTGTTGTGGGGGTGCATTACACCACACACACACACACACACACATATACACACACACACATACACACACACACACACACACACACATATACACACACACACATACACACACACACACATATACACACACACACACACACACACACACACACAGAGAGTTGTATTACCATATGTGGGCCATTTCCATGGAGTGGCAGACACCCCCTGGATCAACTGGGACCTATTGATCCTGCAGGACTCCATTTCAAGTTAATTGTGCTTGAAATGAGGCTCAAACACTCAACCATACCTCTCTGGCCTGCATTAGAAGACAGGGTTTATTTATTTATTTTTATTTACCACGACTCCTGACTCCTGTCAGATAAATCGAAAATATTCAATTCACGTCTTATTTAATTTCTCTCAAAAGAAAGACTTGTGCTGAAGTGTGTATTGAGAGAGGTTGAGTCAGATGGAATCCGATGACCAGCCTGTCTCTATAAGGGAAGCTTACTTAACTTTTAAATTTATTTAACTAGGCAAGTTTATTTTTAATGACAGCCTAGGAACAGCGTGTTAACTGCCTGTTCAGGGGCAGAACGACAGATTTCTCCCTTGTCAGCACGGGGGTTTGAACTTGCAACCTTCACGGTTACTAGTCCACCGCTCTAACCACTAGGCTACCCTACCGCTTACATCATGAGACATAGACTACTAACACAAGACACACCGAGTATACATTCTAGCAATGTAAAGATAAGTGCAATGAATATTGACTAACATATTTATAGAGCAATGGTTTCATAAATTTAGTAGCTAAACTTTACCAACTTCATAGCAAGCTTTATTAATGGATGAGAAAGTAGCCGTAACAGCAATATTCTCAGTGTCAACCCCCTAAACATTTTTTTTATTTATTTATTTAACCTTTCTTTAACTAGGCAAGTTATTAAGGACACCTTCCTAATATTGAGTTGTGTCAAGTTGGCTGGATGTCCTTTGGGTGGTGGACCATTCTTGATAGACACAGGAAACTGTTGAGCGTGAAAAAATCCAGCGACGTTGCAGTTCTTGAATCAAACCGGTGCGCCTGGCATCTACTACCATACCCCTTTCAAAGGCACTTAAATATTTAGTCTTGTCCATTCATCCTCTGAATGGCACACATCCACAATCCATGTCTCAATTGTCTCAAGTCTTAAAAATCCTTCTTTTAACCTGTTTCCTCCCCTTCATCTCCACTGATTGAAGAGGATTCAACATCAATAAGGGACCAAAGCTTTTACCTGGATTCACCTGGTCAGTCTATGTCACGGAAAGAGCAGGTGTTCCTAATGTTTTGTATACTGTATATATGTGTGTACAACGCAGTGCTCTCCTGATAAGCCATTAGTAGCCAGCCCCGGCTGGGATGGGTTTAGGGTTCAACCTGGGCTGTGATGGGGTTAGGGTTCAACCTGCTCTGGGATGGGGTTAGGGTTCAACCTGGGCTGTGATGGGGTTAGGGTTCAACCTGGGCTGTGACGGGGTTAGGGTTCAACCTGGTCTGGGATGGGGTTAGGGTTCAACCTGGTCTGGGACGGGGTTAGGGTTCAACCTGGGGTGTGGTTAGGGTTCAACCTGGTCTGGGACGGGGTTAGGGTTCAACCTGGGCTGTGGTTAGGGTTCAACCTGGTCTGGGACGGGGTTAGGGTTCAACCTGGGCTGTGGTTAGGGTTCAACCTGGGCTGTGGTTAGGGTTCAACCTGGGCTGGGACGGGGTTAGGGTTCATCCTGGGCTGGGCTGAGGTTAAGGTTCAACCTGGGCCGGGATGGGGTTAGGGTTCAACCTGGGCTGGGATGGGGTTAGGGTTCAACCTGGGCTGGGATGGGGTTAGGGTTCAACCTGGGCCGGGATGGGGTTAGGGTTCAACCTGGGTTGTGGTTAGGGTTCAACCTGGGCTGGGACGGGGTTAGGGTTCAACCTGGGCTGGGTTGGGGTTAGGGTTCAACCTGGGTTGTGTCTGAAATAACACCCTATTGTCTTTGTAGTGCACTACTTCTGATCAGAGCACTATATTGGGCATAGGGTTCCATTTGGGACAACCAGGGACCCTAGGGCTCAGATCTGAACTAGTACACTAATAGGGCACAATTTGGGATGCACACCTGGCCTCCCAATGACCCCTAACTATCCCCCTGTTAGACACTAACAGAGTAGGCTCCTGGGTAACCAGGCATGAAGACATCAGCAGAGATGAAGACATAGAGAGAGAGAGAGAGAGAGAGAGAGAGAGAGAGAGATGGAGAGAGAGAGAGAGAGAGAGAGAGAGGGAGAGAGAGAGAGAGAGGTGGAGAGAGAGAGAGAGAGAGAGAGAGAGAGAGAGAGAGAGACTAAGAATGCCAAGAACGTCTCATGGCAGCCAGACATCACACTACACTACGGCCTTCAGCCTTCCGCCAGATCAACACATTTACATGAGTCATTTAGGAGACGCTGTTATCCAGAGCGACTCACAGTTAGTGAGTGAATATACATGTTTCAACACAACAGCATTAACTACCGTCTCTTTTTCAGGTGAAGCGGACTTCAGTGGTGAATGTGGTGAAATGCAGTGTGGTGAAGGAGACAGGAAGTCATGTGTGGAATATACATCCAAAACAGGAAACACTAAATATAAATAAATCCGTATTGGGATATTGTTCCCAAATTCCCCCCCAAAAATGATAACCAATTGGGACCTTTTTAAATTAATAATCTAGTTTCTAATCCTACAAAAGTGTCTACCTACCTCAGAGAAACAGCACAGTGGCTGTGAAAGATAAACACCACTGCTCCGTCCGCTGGACTTGACGGCATTCTGTAGGCATGCTGACTCTACTACCCTGCTCACACACACCCACCCCCCTGCCTCCGCTCTCCCCCTGCCCAGCATGCATCCCATTCATTCCATAATCACCTCCCTCATGTAGGGCCAGGCAGTTTGTTTAGAAGCCTATTCTGCTATAATAATACATATCAATAAGGGGAAGTGTGTGGAGGATGACATTAAAGAGGCAGCCATATTGAGGCAGGATTTAATTTGCATGCCAGATTAGCTTGCTATTGGTGGGGGCAAGCAGCCTTAGGCCACCCTATTCATTAATAGGTTCTAGTCCTCTTGAAATCCATTAAGTCAATTGAACCCATGCATAATCTCATTTGAAATCCACCATGAAAATGTTTAACTGGTGGTGGTAGGGGCTATTGTAGGGAAAGCCCTTCTCGGTGGCTCGGCTTTAGAAGGCAGCCCATTGGTTTAAATCAAAGCATCCAGTCTCAGAAGCAAGCAGAAAACCACATTTCAGTGGGTCACACAACAACCAATTATTGGATCCTGTGCAGAAATCCAATCAATAATCAAATACGAATCACACGAAATTAGCAGTTTGATGAGATAAAATACAAGTGGGAATGTTACAAAATAATCCACACACAACATCCGACTGACACAAGGCCACACCATACCAGCATTCTGACTCTTTATCAAATGTATGTAAACAAACTAACTGGGAGTCGAGGGCATCAAGTTGACCTAAATCCTTATGTACGTCCTAAATGGCACCCTATTCCTTGTATAGGGCACTACTTTTGACCAGGACTTTTAGGAATAGGGTGGCATTTGGGCTTAGTTCTTGTTTGTGAGCTAGGCTGGGGTTGGCCAAAGTAGGGAGAGAAGAACGTACACTGTTGGAGCCTAGAGGTGTTCTGCTCTGGTGTGCTCTGTGTCTCTCATTCCCTCCCAAATGGCACCCTCCCTTACGTAGTAGCCTATTACCCATAGGGCCATGGTCAAAAGTAGTGCACTATAAAGGGTATAGGGTGCCATTTGGGATGTACTCTTTCTCTCCTTTCCAACGCAGAGCCTGACATGGCCAGGGTCATGCCTGAGTGACCCGGCTAGCCCCACATTTACACACTGTACACAATCACTCACAGCTGGGACAACTGGGGGGGGGCCAGACCACCAGAGAGACTGGTACACACTGGACACACACACACGCATAAACAGACACAGACACGGGTGAATCAAAATCTCACACGGACACACACAAACACATAGAGTTTATAATTGGGGCGGAGAGGCTACAGAGGAACAGAACCTGAATAAATGGACACAAGGGTGTATTACTGGGCTAAACTCACTTGAATTCCTAAAAGCAATGGGGAGCTTTCAAGTGATGGGGATAAACACTGGCTTTCAGTTCTGGCTTTCAGTTCTCTCTCTGTATAACATGTTGTGCTTGAATGATACTCGTGCAAAAAAATAATAATAGATTGACGATATGAATCTAAATCAAATTAAAAAAACTAGCAGAAACACATACTGGCCCCCTGATGGAACATATTTTACCAAAATATGCAAATCAATTTATATGAGCCAATATTTACTCCTAAAGTTTATTTAAAAAAAACGGAAGTTGTGTTCAGTCTGCTTCCCTGAGAACAATCTATCCGTGGTTCTCCCAGTCTACTCGATAGTCTCCAACTTCTGCATGGGTTCCATCAGTGATTACTGTACTGGAATAAAAAGCTTGATCTGTGAGAGTGGGGTAAAAACGGATCTCTCCTCCCACCTGCTTTGCCTGCCTGTCTACCACAGCTGTCAAGTGGAACGCCGGTGTACACGTTCATCATCACAGCACACAGATAAAAACCTTATCTTATACCTCCCTCCTACCTCCTGCCTCCACTCGCTACACACACTGCACCGCACGGCACTTCACAGCAGCTGTAATTTAATTTGTAAAACACCTTGCACAAAAACTACACAGCAGGGGACAATTAGCCGCATTTCTTCTCCGGGACTTCAAGACTTCACTTATTCCTAACTTGTGTACCAAATGGCTCACTTATTCCCTATATAGAGTGCACTACTTTGGACCGCTATTCCCTATATAAGTGCACTACTTTTGACCAGGGCCCACTATGGCCTGGATGTACTGGATAGAGTGTCATTTGGGACGTGACACTAACCTAACCAGAATGGTTGTGTCAAAGGATTTGTCCCCCCTCTCTGCTGTGAGGTCTTCCCTGTGAGGCTTTTCAGAAACACACAATAGAAGAGAGGAAAGAAAGAAAGAAAGAAAAAATGAAATCCTTCTCTGGAGGATTTAACCACTTATATAACTCCCAATTATAAAAAAACTTTTTTTTTCTCGAGAAGCCTCACAGCCTCTCTGTTTATACGACTCACAAATATCTAATACTGAACTGTGTATAATGCCAGTATGGCCACATGACTGCAGGAAAAAGGCTCTTTCTCTTTCTGCCCCACTGACTCTGGCATAATGGGAGGCTTGAAAGGCTGTTGGGGTTTTAAAGCAGAGCTAGTGTTAACAAAGCCTTGGTGGCTCGATCACAGGCAGGGAGGCAGAGAGGCAGGGAGCGAGGGAGGCAGGGAGGCAGGGAGGGAGGCAGGGAAGGAGGGAGGGAGGCAGGGAAGGAGCGAGGGAGGCAGGGAAGTAGGGAGGGAGGCAGGGAAGCAGGGAGGGAGGCAGGGAAGCAGGGAGGGAGGCAGGGAAGGAGGGAGGGAGGCAGGGAAGGAGGGAGGGAGGCAGGGAAGGAGCGAGGGAGGCAGGGAAGCAGGGAGGGAGGCAGGGAAGCAGGGAGGGAGGCAGGGAAGGAGGGAGGGAGGCAGGGAAGGAGCGAGGGAGGCAGGGAAGGAGGGAGGGAGGCAAGGAAGGAGGGAGGGAGGCAGGGAAGGAGCGAGGGAGGCAGGGAAGCAGGGAGGGAGGCAGGGAAGGAGGGAGGGAGGGAGGGAGGCGAGGGAGGGAGGGAGGGGGGGCTTTAGGGAGGGAGGGAGGGAGGGAGGGAGGCAGGGAAGGAGGGAGGGAGGGAGGGAAGAAGGGAGGGAGGCAGCGAGGGCAGGCCGGCAGGGAGGGAGGGAGGGTAGGAGTCAGAGAGGCAGGGAAGGGGGAGGGAGGCAGCGAGGCAGGCAGGTAGGGAGGGAGGCAGGGAGGGAGGCTGTGAATCCATAGGGCTCTGGTCTAAAGTAGTGCACTATATTGGAAATAGGGGGTCATTTCAGACTCCTCCCATGTTGCATGCCTCCACAGGAATTTGCCAAAAAACTAATGTTCAAGAGCACTAGACATGGTCTTTAAATCTATCTGATGGCACCACGGCAACAAAAACACCCTCTTCTTTCAGGAGAAATGATTGTTCTTGGTTCATTTAAAAAAAGAAAATGTATGGAGTGGATCAGCTGGATCAGCATCATTTCCAATCCCCCATACTGTATATATATGTATTTATATATATATATATATATTCCTTTATTATTCTCCCATAACCCATAACCCATAATATACAACAACACTTAGGCTTCTACTTATACATACTACAGTATATACATTTTACAATCACAATGTATTTTACAATAGTTGTCTTTTGTTTTTGATGGTTCATATTTACATTGAAGATACAATGTGGGGCCAGTTCCTAGACATCATTTATGCCCACAGAAAAATTTGCCAATTAAAATTTGGATGAAATACATTCACTATCTTGGATTTCTAGGCATCTAAAAGCTCTAAATAAAAAGTTACATTTTAGTTTCAGTTTAACATAATATAATTTAATAATTTAACATAATATTGTTTGATATTTATTTTTGAAAAACGTAATATTCTGAATCAAGTTTACAATGGAGTTCAACAGACTTCAGATAACAACTGTTCCACACAGGCCAGATAAAGAAACCACATCTAATACACCTGAAGTAGCCTGTCAGGAATTCCTGGCATTTCCTTAAAGCTAAAGCCTTGTTCTCTTTAAAAGAGCAGTAGGACACATTTTATAGTGAGCCGTAGCAACACTGAGTCATTGAGAGAAGCGAAGGGGATACGGTTTGTGTCTAAAATGGCACCCTATTCCCTATTTAAGGCATTAACAAGTGGACTATATTATATAGGAAATAGGGGGTCATTTGGGACACAGTTGAGAGTGCCTGGCCCTCTACCTCCTACCTGGCCCAGACCGTGGCTCTCCCTTCCTCCCTCTCTCCCTCCTCTCCTCCTCAGGTTTCACCCCCACCTTGATCTACCTGTTTACTTGGACACTGGGTGGTCTCAGAGCCAGAGCCAGACCAGGGCTCTTTCCCCCTGGCCTGCAGTACATCCAGGTATAGCTGTTAAGTCCATTTGAGGAAACAGCCTGAGCTGCCCTCTTGTTTGGCTGTTTATATCTGAACTAGGTGGTGGTGGTGGTGGTACAGTAAGTCTGCATCCCAAATGGCACCCTATTCCCTATTACAGTACACTACGGTGGGTGGTGGGAGGTGGGCAGACTGGCACCTCACACACAAGAGAGTGGAAATCCTTCGGCGAATGTCCCAGGCCTCAGGACCACCTAACCCGTTGGTGGCATCTATTCGCCACAGAGAGAGAGCTCCATTATGAGAGGAGGGGAATATTACCTTTTCACTGACTGTGCTTACCCATATACCCTGACCCCACAGAGACATTACAGTGGCCAAATATAAAGCAGGGTTTCATGGAGCCCGGGCTTATCTGGACTCTGAAAGTATGTGAGACATGCCTGGGAACAAAAGGCCGTCTCTCAGGCTCCGAGAGGGCCGAGGGGATCTCTTTCAGCGCCCACAGATTGCCCTCTGTTTTCTTAATTGACAGACCCTGGCCGGGTCTGATAGAAATGACATGCAGCTG
>NW_028322100.1:837500-902500 GCF_057628025.1 Oncorhynchus mykiss
TTTTAGTCCTAAAAACTGAAGTCTGTGAACCAGCTGAGCTCCCAGCGGAGCCAACCATGCTCTTCCCTAACAACACAACTTGGGTCATGACCATTAACCAAACCCTTCAACGCCACCAGACCACAGACCAACATACTTTAGATTGTTGGACAAGCAGAAACCAGCAGGGGCTCCCTGACCAAACAAACGTCCGTAAGCTTCGTCGGCTTCTTCTGTTTGAGAACAAAACAAATGAGTTGTCTGACTGACAACTGTGTTCCTGTCATCCTTGGTTTGGTGCCAGGGCCCTCCCAAGTGGCACCCTTGTCCCTACATAGTGCACTCCTTTTTGACCAGGACCCTCCTCTCCCCGGCCACCTGTCTGAACCAACGCAAACATCAAAAAGAGAGGAAATCTGTGTCCCAAGTGGCACCCTTGTCCCTACATAGTGCACTCCTTTTTGACCAGGGCCTGTGTACTTTTGAAGGCCCAATTGGTTCGAGGGTTGCGGGGGCCCAGTGGGCATCCTGGTTCCCATTTTAGGCAAAAGATGGGTCACCACCTCCTTCCCCTGCTCTCCTGAAGCTGGCTGGGCTAATGAAGTAACAACTAATTGGGCCTGCAGCTAATTTGGAGTGGCGTTTCCTTCCCCCTCTTGGCCCTCAGAGATGTGTTTCATTTTCTCTTATCAGTGCTTCAGTCATGTGGCTTTCTGCTTGGCCGCTTCTGTCTCGCCCCATCCTAACCGCACGGCTAATGAATACTTCCTTAGTTAATGTCATTAATCTACACACAGAGACATGCAACGTTACTAAACACACACAGGTAGTAAACACACACAGAGACTAAATTCACACACAGACCGAATTCACACACACAAACTAAATTCACACATAGACTGAACTCACACAAACTAAATTCACACATAGACTGAACTCACATGCAAACTAAATTCATACACATAGACTGAACTCACACACAGACTACGTAATGTAGATAATGTATGTAGTGTAGATAATGTAGATAAATGTATATAATGCATATAGTGTGTGTAATGTATATAGTGTAGATAATGTAGCTAATGTATATAATGCGTACAGTGTGTATCATGTATATAGTGTAGATAATGTAGCCAATGTATATAATGCATATAGTGTGTGTAATGTGTATTGTGTGTATAATGTAAATAGTGTGTATAGTGTTGATAATGTAGCTAATGTATATAGGGTGTACAGTGTAGATAATGAAGAAAATGTGTATAATGCATATACTGTGTATAATGTAGATAATGTGTATAGTGTAGATTATGTAAATGATGTATATAGTGTGTATAATGTAGCTACTGTGTATAAAGTATATAGCGTCTATAATGTATATAGTGTGTATAGTGTAGATAATGTAGCTAATGTATATCATTTATGTAGTGTGAATAATGTTGATAATGTTGCTAATGTATATAATGCATATAGTGTGTATTATGTATATGGTGGGTATAGTGTAGATAATGTATAAATGTATACAGTGTGTGTATAATGTATATAGTGTGTATAGTGTAGATAATGTAGCTCATGTATATAATGTATACAGTGTGTATAATGTATATAGTGTGTATAGTGTAGATAATGTATATAATGTATATTGTGTGTAATATATGTATAGTGTAGATAATGTAGCTAATGTATATAATGCGTATAGTGTGTATAATGTATATAGTGTGTATAATATATATATATATTTTTCCAACAATTGTTGTTTACAGACAGATTATTTCACTTATAACTCACTGTATCACAATTCCAGTCGGTCAGAAGTTTACATACACTAAGTTGACTGTGCCTTTAAACAGCTTGGAAAATTCCAGAAAATTATGTCATGGCTTTAGAAGCTTCTGATAGGCTAATTGACATCATTTGAGTAAATTGGAGGTGTACCTGTGGATGTATTTCAAGGCCTACCTTCAAACTCAGTGCCTCTTTGCTTGACATCATGAGAAACTCAAAAGAAATCAGCCAAGACCTCAGAAAAAAAATGGTAGACCTCCACAAGTCTGGTTCATCCTTGGGAACAATTTACAAACGCCTGAAGGTACCACGTTCATCTGTACAAACAATAGTATGCAAGTATTAACACCATGGGACCATGCAGCAGTCATACCGCTCAGGAAGGAGACACGGTCTGTCTCCTAGAGATGAATGTACTTTGGTGCGAAAAGTGCAAATCAATCCCAGAACAACAGCAAATGACCTTGTGAAGATGCCGGAGGAAACAGGTACAAAAGTATCAATATCCACAGTAAAACGAGTCCTATATCGACATAACCTGAAAGGTCGCTCAGTAAGGAAGAAGCCACTGCTCCAAAACCGCCATAAAAATGCCAGACTATGGTTTGCAACTGCACATGGGGACAAAGATCGTACTTTTTGGAGAAATGTCCTCTGGTCTGATGAAATAAAAATAGAACTGTTTGGCCATAATACCCATCGTTATGTTTGGAGGAAAAAGGGGGAGGCTTGCAAGCTGAAGAACACCATCCCAACCGTGAAGCACGGGGTGGCAGCATCATGTTGTGGGGGTGCTTTGCTGCAGGAGGGGCTGGTGCACTTCACAAAATAAATGGCATCATGAGGAAAGAAAATTATGTGGATATATTGAAGCAACATCTCAAGACATCAGTCCGGAAGTTAAAGCTTGGTCGCAAATGGGTCTTCCAAATGAACAATGACCCCAAGCATTCTTCCAAAGTTGTGGCGAAATGGCTTAAGGACAACAAAGTCAAGGTATTGGAGTGGCCACCACAAAACCCTGACCTCAATCCCATAGAAAATTTGTGGGCAGAACTGAAAAAGCGTGTGCGAGCAAGGAGGCCTACAAACCTGACTCAGTTACACCAGCTCTGTCAGGAGGAATGGGCCAAAATTCACCCAACTTATTGTGGGAAGCTTGTGGAAGGCTACCCGAAACGTTTGACCCAAGTTAAACAATTTAAAGGCAATGCTACCAAATACTAATTGAGTGTATGTAAACGTCTGACCCACTGGGAATGTGATGAAAGAAATAAAAGCTGAAATAAATAATTCTCTCTACTATTATTCTGACATTTCACATTCTTAAAATAAAGTGGTGATCCTAACTGACCTAAGACAGATAATTTTTACCATGATTAAATGTCAGGAATTGTAAAAAAACTGAGTTTAAATCTATTTGGCTAAGGTGTATGTAAACGTCTGACTTCAACTGTAGTGTGTATAATGTAGCAAATGTAGATAATGTGTATAGTGCAGATAATGTAGAGAATGTGTATAGTGTGTATAATGTCTTCAATGTAGATCATGTGTATAGTGTAGATAATGTAGAAAAGGTGTATAGTGTTGATAATGTATATAGTGTGTATAATGTAGTTATTGTAGATAATGTGTATAGTGTAGATAAAGTATGTAGTTTAGATAATGTATATAGTCTGTACAATGTAGTTAATGTAGTTAATGTAGATAATGTGTATAGTGTAGATAATGTAGAAAGGTATATAGTGTTGATAATGTATATAGTATGCATAATGTAGCTAATGTAGAAAATGTGTATAGTGTAGATAAAGTATGTAGTTTAGACAATGTATATAGTCTGTATAATGTAGTTAATGTAGCTAATGTGTATAGTGTTGATAATGTATATAGTGTGTATAATGTAGTTAATGTAGATAATGTGTATAGTGTTGATAATGTATATAGTGTGTATAATGTAGTTAATGTAGATAATGTGTATAATGTTGATAATGTATATAGTCTGTATTATGTAGTTAATGTAGATGATGTGTATAGTGTAGATAATGTGTATAGTGTTGATAATGTATATAGTCTGTATTATGTAGTTAATGTAGCTAATGTGTATAGTGTGGATAATGTGTATAGTGTAGATAACGTGTATAGTGTTGATAATGTATATAGTCTGTATTATGTAGTTAATGTAGATAATGTGTATAGTGTTGATAATGTGTATAGTCTGTATAATGTGGTTAATGTAGATAATGTGTATAGTGTAGATAATGTGTATAGTGTTGATAATGTGTATAGTCTGTATACTGGAGTTAATGTAGATAATGTGTATAGTGTAGATAATGTGTATAGTGTTGATAATGTGTATAGTGTAGATCATGTGTATAGTGTAGATAATGTGTATAGTCTGTATTATGTAGTTAATGTAGATAATGTGTATAGTGTATAATGTAGTTCATGTAGATAATGTGTATAGTGTAGATAATGTATCCCAGTCATTTACATGACAAAAAAATGTTCTTTAAATATGTATTATTTGAAACAAAATACTAGTAGAAATGAACTCATCAAACTAAGCTGAGCCGTAAAAAATATAATTTTGTTTATATTTGAAAGTAAAACATTTGACAGCTTTGCTGAATGCTCTGTAGAAATATTTTCAGTAGGTCAAATATCAGTGAACATAGTATTAGTCCTGATGGATAATATAGCAGATCACATGGCTACTGGTCTTTGTTTCATATAGGGAGGTTTTACAGCCATGTTTTATCAACACGCAAAATGCAAAAAAAAAAACATTGTAAAAAAATATAATGGCACTATAAGAAGAAATGTAATGTCCATGGTAATGACTTTAACCTGTTATATGAACACAACACTGTCCATAGTAATGACTTTAACCTGTTATATGAACACAACACTGTCCATAGTAATGACTTTAACCTGTTATATGAACACAACACTGTCCATAGTAATGACTTTAACCTGTTATATGAACACAACACTGTCCATAGTAATGACTTTAACCTGTTATATGAACACAACACTGTCCATAGTAATGACTTTAACCTGTTATATGAACACAACACTGTCCATAGTAATGACTTTAACCTGTTATATGAACACAACACTGTCCATAGTAATGACTTTAACCTGTTATATGAGCACGACACTGTCCATAGTAATGACTTTAACCTGTTATATGAGCACAACACTGTCCATAGTAATGACTTTAACCTGTTATATGAGCACAACACTGTCCATAGTAATGACTTTAACCTCCAGTACGGTTTCTGTGGTCCAGTATGGTTTCTGTGGTCCAGTACGGTTTCTGTGGTCCAGTATGGTTTCTGTGGTCCAGTACGGTTTCTGTGGTCCAGTACGGTTTCTGTGGTCCAGTACGGTTTCTGTGGTCCTGTAGTACTTCTTTGGTCCAGTACGGTTTCTGTGGTCCAGTATGGCTTCTGTGGTCCAGTACGGTTTCTGTGGTCCAGTACGGTTTCTGTGGTCCAGTATGGCTTCTGTGGTCCAGTACGGTTTCTGTGGTCCAGTACGGTTTCTGTGGTCCAGTACGGTTTCTGTGGTCCAGTACGGTTTCTGTGGTCCAGTAGTACTTCTGTGGTCCAGTACGGTTTCTGTGGTCCAGTATGGTTTCTGTGGTCCAGTACGGTTTCTGTGGTCCAGTATGGCTTCTGTGGTCCAGTATGGCTTCTGTGATCCAGTACGGTTTCTGTGGTCCAGTAGTACTTCTGTGGTCCAGTACGGTTTCTGTGGTCCAGTATGGCTTCTGTGATCCAGTACGGTTTCTGTGGTCCAGTACGGTTTCTGTGGTCCAGTACGGTTTCTGTGGTCCAGTACGGTTTCTGTGGTCCAGTATGGCTTCTGTGATCCAGTACGGTTTCTGTGGTCCAGTAGTACTTCTGTGGTCCAGTACGGTTTCTGTGGTCCAGTACGGTTTCTGTGGTCCAGTACGGTTTCTGTGGTCCAGTACGGTTTCTGTGGTCCAGTAGTACTTCTGTGGTCCAGTACGGTTTCTGTGATCCAGTACGGTTTCTGTGGTCCAGTACGGTTTCTGTGGTCCAGTATGGCTTCTGTGATCCAGTATGGCTTCTGTGATCCAGTACGGTTTCTGTGGTCCAGTTCGGTTTCTGTGGTCCAGTACGGCTTCTGTGGTCCTGTATGACTCAGTTGGTTGAGCACGGTGCACGCAATGCCAGGATTGTGGGCTTGCTTCCCGGGGCCACCCTTATGTAAAAACGTATGTGTGTCTGACTGTTAGGTGCTTTGGATATGTGTTTGCTAAATGGCATATATTATTTCTGTAAATTGAACCTTCCCTTTGACCCCGTATCTAAACAGTGTTAAAGGGACGTTGGCTAATTGTGCTCTGCATCAGGGTTAATAGTTAGGTAATGTAGCATTAATTGGGGGATAGAACCCTAATCTTGGACTGGGAGAGGGTCAAGTTTAATCTGGACATATTTAAACCACATTCCTTCAAGGCTTTATGTGGAGAGAGAGAGACAGAGAGAAAGGTGAGAGAGAGGTGAGAGAGAGAGCACTGTAAAAAAAAAAAAAAAATCTAGTTGTTTCAGCTAAATATTATTAAGTAACTGATTCCACAGCCTTTTTTTTTATTATGAATCAACTTTTCGGACAAAGCGTTACCTGAACTTAGCATTTTTATTTGATCAAAAAATTTGCTCCAACATGAGGAAAGGTTTTCAAAAAAATTTGTCTATTTAAATGATGTGTTTACTCAAATTGTCTCATATATTAATTCAAACTAGACATTATTATTTAGGCATCTTAACTAAAAACCAGCTGTGAATCTAGTTAGTTAGATGGACACAGTGCCTTTAACATACAGTGTTTACAACTTACATATCATTGCATTGTTCATGGTTATTTATTCAGTAATTGATCTTCAACACGTCCTCCCTTAGGAATTTGAACTCACAGCATTCCAATCTTCCTGCGTCTCCACCATGTCTGTGTCAATGACTGATTTCCACCTGTATTGCTAGACTTTTCACTGCTAAAATCTCACCTCTGTTAATTAATTAAAAGTACCTCTCCAGAACAACTATTTTATTCGTTATAGTGATTGAGGAGTAACATTAGAACAGAGTAATATTCCCCACCAACATTAGACAACAACACAGAAAACCCTTAAATAGCTGAAATAAGTCAATCAATGACGAGAGGATAGTCAGATTAACTGACAACTGAGCGAGACACTTCACCCTAGTTGCTCCTGTAAGTCGCTCTGGAAAAGAGAGTCCGCTAAATGACTCAAATATAAAATGTAATTGACAGATATGGTGGCATAGCAGGAAGATCGGAACGCCATGAACCAAGAGATTGTGAGTTCAAATCCCAGGTGAGGACGTATTGAATAATAATTACTGTATACAGGCACAAAGCAGTCATGTATGTCAACGTGTCTCAAATATGTAAGTTGAAAATATTAGTGTTAATATATCAGTGTTAAAAGCACTGTGTGTGTACCCCGTTGCAAAGCCTTTTTTGAGTTAAGACGCCCAAATAATAATTTGTAATTGAATGAACCTATGAGAGCTAAGTTTGGTACAATATATATATATTTTTTAGTTCAGGTAACATTTGGGCCGAAAAGTTGAGTAAACCACAAAGAAAAGGCCGTGGAACCAGTTACTTATTTATAATTAGATGAAATTACTAGATTTGTGTTTTTTTTTGTTGTTTTTTTTACAGTGAGGGAGTGTAGAATTATCCTGCCACAACGACTCCTCATCAGACGACACTACAGGTTCTCAAAATACTGAGTAGATTTACATTTCACCGTGGCATCTTCACAGCTTTGATTCTGATATACATTTCACCGTGGCATCTTCACGGCTTTGATTCTGATATACATTTCACCGTGGCATCTTCACGGCTTTGATTCTGATTTACATTTCACCGTGGCATCTTCACAGCTTTGATTCTGATATACATTTCACCGTGGCATCTTCACGGCTTTGATTCTGATATACATTTCACCGTGGCATCTTCACAGCTTTGATTCTGATATACATTTCACCGTGGCATCTTCACAGCTTTGATTCTGATTTACATTTCACCGTGGCATCTTCACAGCTTTGATTCTGATTTACATTTCACCGTGGCATCTTCACAGCTTTGATTCTGATTTACATTTCACCGTGGCATCTTCACAGCTTTGATTCTGATTTATATTTCACCGTGGCATCTTCACAGCTTTGATTCTGATATATATTTCACCGTGGCATCTTCACAGCTTTGATTCTGATTTATATTTCACCGTGGCATCTTCACAGCTTTGATTCTGATATACATTTCACCGTGGCATCTTCACAGCTTTGATTCTGATTTACATTTCACCGTGGCATCTTCACGGCTTTGATTCTGATATACATTTCACCGTGGCATCTTCACGGCTTTGATTCTGATTTACATTTCACCGTGGCATCTTCTCGGCTTTGATTCTGATATACATTTCACCGTGGCATCTTCACGGCTTTGATTCTGATTTACATTTCACCGTGGCATCTTCACAGCTTTGATTCTGATATATATTTCACCGTGGCATCTTCACAGCTTTGATTCTGATATACATTTCACCGTGGCATCTTCACGGCTTTGATTCTGATTTACATTTCACCGTGGCATCTTCACAGCTTTGATTCTGATTTACATTTCACCGTGGCATCTTCACAGCTTTGATTCTGATTTACATTTCACCGTGGCATCTTCACAGCTTTGATTCTGATTTACATTTCACCGTGGCATCTTCACGGCTTTGATTCTGATTTACATTTCACCGTGGCATCTTCACAGCTTTGATTCTGATATACATTTCACCGTGGCATCTTCACAGCTTTGATTCTGATATACATTTCACCGTGGCATCTTCACAGCTTTGATTCTGATATACATTTCACCGTGGCATCTTCACAGCTTTGATTCTGATATACATTTCACCGTGGCATCTTCACAGCTTTGATTCTGATTTACATTTCACCGTGGCATCTTCACAGCTTTGATTCTGATACATATTTCTTTGAGAGGGAAAAAACAGTTAATATGATTATGAAAAGTGGTTTAATAACTAATTCCATAGTTTGCATAAATTATGCACTAGTAATTTATACCAAAAAAAAAGCTCAGTTTTGTAGGAGCCAGGAGAGAATAGCCATCAAACCTTATGTTAGGGCAACTTAGACGGCAGTAAGATAGGCTACAGGCTAGCGTCCATCCGGTGAAGTGCGGTTCACTGCACAAGTAGCACATTATGTTTGAAGTGTTTACACTGCAAGGCGGTAGGGACATTTCAAACCGTCTAAGTGTCACTTACCACTCCAGCATTGAAGAGCACAGTGTTCCTAGGAACACCAGCCTGCATTGCAGCAGGGGTTGTGTATGAGAGGCATTATAGAGAAACAGAGATTAATACCACTGAGTTTATCTCTTCAGACAAAAGACACTATCGCCTCAAATGAAACATTTCTGTCATTCAAAACACATACATTCCCTTTTCAGGGAAAACCATGGAAAAACACGTTGTAAAACAACAACTAAACGAAACAGATTATATTACCATAAATAATCTGTGTCGTCAAACAATTAACGATTGAAAACAAGCCGCTTTATTGACCTGGCAAGGTGACATAAGGATATCTCTCTTTCAAGCCTAATGAAGGGCTGAACTGAATAATAATCTGGCCAAGTTGTGAACAGCCATTGTTAGTCTGTCTCACTCTGTCATAAAGTCCCATTCATAACGAGAGAAAAACAACCGAACAAGATGTTAATGAAGAGAGATGGAGGAACTAATAGGACGTCCTGTATGGTGGCTGGCTGCACCCTATTACCCTATGGGCCCTGGTCAAAAGTAGTGCACTACATAGGGAATAGAGTTCCATTTAGAACGCACACCTGTCCTGGCCTGGCCTGGCTGCCCATGTGTTCCACCACATCCTGCCCTGCCTGTCTCCTGACTATAGTTCTAGAACGCGTCTCAAACGGCACCCTATTTCCCTACCGGCCCTGGTCAAAAGTAGTGCACTACGTAGGGAATAGGGTGCCATTCGGTACGTGGCCCAAGCCCAGAGTCATTAGAGAGATCCTAATGGTTTGGAGGGGAGTTATTAAGGTCTAAAAGGAAAGCTTCAAATGTCACTCTAATTAGGTGGCCATTCTGAAGACGTCTTGTGTGGCGGTGTCATCCATTCTCTTAAACCTTGTTTGGGGCTCCGGGAGGAGAAATGGCCGCACTGACGGCCTCAAAATGCACAAAGAGAGGCAGGCAGCTTCTCAATAAAGCTTCTCTGGACTGGGAGGGGGCTTGGGCTTGACGTCTGGGACAGGGATCACATAATATGACCCCTAAGAGCTAGTTAGTAAGAGAGGATTTCTAAAACTACTTTTAACAAGCATTTACAAACACTTCACCTTCAAAGTTCTGTCCCAAAAAAAAAGACTAGAGCCACTATTCTAAATTAAAGGATTTTGGTGTTGAACTGATTCAAAAACATAACAAATGTTTATTCATGCAGATTACAAAATCCCACATTATTTCTTGCTTGGTTAATCGACATTCGGTGGCCATGCTCGCAAAGCCTCCCTAATGTTGTCATTAGTTATGGTTCTCTGGTGGCCAAAAGACTGATCCTAAAGTCCCACAATCCACTGAGGGTGTGTGTGAATGGTTAGAGGAGATAAAGTACATCAAATAAATGGGAGAAAAAAAAAGACTAGTTCATTGAAGGAACACGGTACAAAAAGTCTGTTAATTAGAAATACGAAAATGAACAGAAATTTCAAACATGGTGTATTAGCCCCTCCTGTAAACCGGTCTGATTCTGAACCCCCCTCCTCTCTCTCTCTCCCTCTCTCTTTCTCTCTGTTTCATTTTCTCTCCATCTTAAAATGCTAATGAATTTACGGTGAATGAGAAAACGTTAGACATCGAAATAAGAGCCCCGTTTCTGTCTGTAGTGTAAATCTGATTTGCTTACAGATGTTTTAATGAATTATAGATTCAGATTCCAAGATTGTAGGGACTAGAACGGTATTGTTTAATTAACAACACACGGGGTCTACATTATTTACAAAAAAGAAAATGTTTTATTTCTCACTGCCATATGCAAAAAAAGAGACATTTATAAAAATCCCACCTAGTTCACTCATTTGAACTGTGTCATACAGCAACAGACGTCAACACAGAGGAAACTGCACTGAAAGACCAAACGAATTGTGCAGAATCCAGCCAGCTTAAGATAAAAAAAAACCTGTAGTGTAGATCAACACAATAAATAAACTTAATAAAACCCATTATTAGCGAAACTTTATACCTTCCAGGAAGAAAAAAAAAAAACCTGAAAATATATTTCAGATAAAATGGGTGACATGATTTAGAATAATGAATAAGTGTGTGGTTGAAATGAACTCGTTTTGCAATTGTCCTTCTGTGACGTGGCTTTATTCATGGAGAGTCTGAAATGGAATTGACATTCAGCTCTATGCTTTGACTCACTAATATGTTGTGAAGATGAAGAATTACTCCGAGATGGACTGTGACAGGAGAAAAACACACGTTGATCTTTGGAATCAGAGGTGAGCAGCTTTTTTGGCAGTTGCTTTTTGAAAGTTACTCTGTAAATATTTCCCAAGTAACTTATGAAGTAGTTACAGTTTACAATATTATAATCATTTCATAAAGTTCACATTAGTCCCTACTGAATATATCAATGTAAAATTCATATATTTTTCAAAGATTTAAATACTGTACTATGCCATGAAATATAATTAATTTCACTGACAGAACAAGCAAATGAAAGCAAAAATATTGAGTAAAAAATGCAAAGTATGCATAATCATTTAGCTAAGTTTCCATTTCTACTACTACAAATACAATGAAAGTGTTAATATATTTGGTTAGATGAGATATGATGCACAAAATATTCTTACAATTTCACATACTAATAGTGAATGCGTAGGGTATACTGTTTGCACTTTACACAGAAAGGTGCATACTACTGTATATCTGATGACAATATTTTATAACAACTACAGAATTTCAGCTGTGACGTACTATAATTTCTCTGTATTCTCTACACTCACTTCCATTAACGGTCGCTGTCCGTCACTGTCTATGCTCGGGCTTATTCCCTCTGGGACAAGTGCTTTTGGATTTGTTAGGGGGGAAAAGTCTGTAGAAATGATCTCAAGGATGAACATTTACCAGTTAAATAGATATGACGCTTTTCCACACTACACACACACACACACACACACACACACACTACACATACACACACACACACACACACAGAGAGAGAGAGAAACACGTGCACGCACATACACACACACACACATACACACACACACATACACACACACACACACACACACACACACACACACACACACACAGAGAAACACGTGCACACACATACACACAGTACGCACCAAGTAAATTAAAACAAATGACAGCCTTTGAGAGTGAAACAGCAGAAGCCGCAGAGCAGCCCACAAAGATGAGAGCCTGACAGCCCCCACAACCACAACAGATGGGTTGTTTTCTTCCAATGGGGAGTCCACTTTGCTTTCTGTTGAGCAACCACACACACACACACACACACACACACACACACACACACACACACACGCACACACACACACACACACACACACACACACACACACCACACACATGAATGAAACTCAAGAGCCCTTTGGAAAACGTCGTTAAGTTATACTGTTAAATACTCTTTCCGAATGCAATCACTGAGATATATTCCTTTACACTTCAATGAATATTACATTACAAGTGTTGACAAAAAAGTGGATACAAATGTAACCAGAGGGGTGAATTACATCTTGAACAAGGCTGAACAGGGCTGAACAGGGCTGAACAGGGCTGAACAGGGCTGAACAGGGCTGGCTCTAGGGGAGGTGCAGGGCGGGGAATTATCCATCCAAATGACTATGTCACGGTCATGTTAAATTGCATGAAGAAAGCTTTGAAACAGTCCGACTGCCCACCCAGAGACGTCATCCTAGAACCGTCCCTGATCTTCAATAAAAACAAGGAAACAGTCCGACTGCCCACCCAGAGACGTCATCCTAGAACCGTCCCTGATCTTCAATGAAAACAAGGAAACAGTCCGACTGCCCACCCAGAGACATCATCCTAGAACCGTCCCTGATCTTCAATGAAAACAAGGAAACAGTCCGACTGCCCACCCAGAGACATCATCCTAGAACCGTCCCTGATCTTCAATGAAAACAAGGAAACAGTCCGACTGCCCACCCAGAGACATCATCCTAGAACCGTCCCTGATCTTCAATGAAAACAAGGAAACAGTCCGACTGCCCACCCAGAGACATCATCCTAGAACCGTCCCTGATCTTCAATGAAAACAAGGAAACAGTCCGACTGCCCACCCAGAGACATCATCCTAGAACCGTCCCTGATCTTCAATAAAAACAAGGAAACAATCCGACTGCCCACCCAGAGACATCATCCTAGAACCGTCCCTGATCTTCAATAAAAACAAGGAAACAGTCCGCCTGCCCACCCAGAGACATCATCCTAGAACCGTCCCTGATCTTCAATGAAAACAAGGAAACAGTCCGACTGCCCACCCAGAGACATCATCCTAGAGCCGTCCCTGATCTTCAATAAAAACAAGGAAACAGTCCGACTGCCCACCCAGAGACATCATCCTAGAACCGTCCCTGATCTTCAATAAAACAAGGGATCCAACTTCATTGTACCTTAACATAAAAATATCAACTAGTATTGATCTATAATTTGGACAAGTGCCACGCTATTGACAGGAAGACAAAATATGTTAGGTTGGTCATGTTTCAAAAACTCCCCCCTTGTGAACTCCATCACTGGAGCAGAAACGGCTCCATGGTATATAATAACACAAGCATGTTCTTTTTTTTTTATTTTTATGCTAATTAAGTGGCCCAGAAGATGGATGTGGGCCTGTAGTGTTTTTAACCCTGTGACTGCTGGACAGAGCGGCACGGCAGAGACAGAGACACTGTACCTCAGTGTCCTTACAGTAGGGCAGCACTGCGGGGCGGCAGGGTAGCCTAGTGGTTAGAGCGTTGGACTAGTGAACGAAAGGTTGCAAGTTCAAATCGTCGACCTGACAAGGTACAAATCTGTTGTTCTGCCCCTGAACAGGCAGTTTAACCCACTGTTCCTAGGCTGTCGTTCTGCCCCTGAACAGGTAGTTTAACCCACTGTTCCTAGACCCACTGTTCCTAGGCTGTCGTTGTAAATAAGTATTTGTTCTTTTAACTGACTTGCCAAGTTAAATAAAAACTGCAAGCTGTGTTACCGGTATCCCAGGACTGTAGAACAGAACAGCAACAGTGCAGCAGAGACTGAGAAACGGTTCTGGACTTCAGTAACAGGCTACACTGATACAGAATCTTCTACTTTACCGTTCAGTTCATACCAGCGGTTCTTGTTTTTAATTTTTTAAATACACTTCATTCTCAGCATTCTAAATCCAATGAAAACACACAACCACAAAAAAAAAAACATATTGTAATCAATAACTGCTGAAACTAACCAATTGCTGTAGGCTATATTTTCACTGTACACCTTTTCAGGTCATGTAGGAAGACCTGATGCCGTACTCCCAATTTCCTGTAAACAGAGTTTTAATAAGAGCCAAGCTGAAGGGGAGAAGCAGATAAACAGGAGACAGGGTAAATCTGCTCTGATGACTTGATACAGCTACAGGCTGAGAACCCAACCCCATATCCTGCCCCTCTAACAGCCCACGCATGTGTTAGAATATGAAGTAAGTATGGAAGTATCCAAGTGTTGGATTTGGGACAGTGACATGCACAATGCTCCCCTCGCAAACAACGTTTTCTAACCTCAAGGGGTCTTTTCCTGGTTAAATAAAGGTTCAAATGTATGTATTTTCAGAAAATGAACAAGGTATTTGTTTGAAAGTACAGTCTAATAACCTCTGTTCTAATAACTTGTTAAGTTACACCGACCTTACAACTGTTTAAGTGACTTCGGTGACAGACGATGAACCTGATGGAATTTGGTTTATGTTTTACTTCCTGTTCAATTCACTTGAAATATTCAATTACATTTGATTCAATTTATTGTAAGGGTACGAGTCTCTAATTAGTACAGGAACCTGACTGCATTTGGTTCATCATTTACTTACTATTAAATTACATTTAGGTGATGAAAATGTTTTTGAACGGCACACGTTAAATTAAATCTGAAAACATTAATGACATATGAAGTCACCGCTGTTCCTGAACAGACATATCACACATTAATATCAATTGTTCAACAGACATCTCATAATATCACTGTCAAGAGTTAAAGAATAAAGATAATTAAGGTAGATATGAATTATTCTCCCTGTCGAAACACTGTGTTTGGGAGAACAGGAGAGAAGAGAAACAGAGAAACACTGCAGCAGTATGCTTTTAGCTGCTACACTGGACCACCGCAGTATGCTTTTAGCTGCTACACTGGACCACCGCTGTATGCTTTTAGCTGCTACACTGGACCACCGCAGTATGCTTTTAGCTGCTACACTGGACCACCGCTGTATGCTTTTAGCTGCTACACTGGACCACTGCTGTATGCTTTTAGCTGCTACACTGGACCACCGCAGTAGCAGGATGCTTTTAGCTGCTACACTGGACCACTGCAGTATGCTTTTAGCTGCCACACTGGACCACCGCAGTATGCTTTTAGCTGCTACACTGGACCACCGCAGTATGCTTTTAGCTGCTACACTGGACCACCGCAGTATGCTTTTAGCTGCTACACTGGACCACCGCAGTAGCAGGATGATTTTAGCTGCTACACTGGACCACCGCTGCAGCAGGATGCTTTTAGCTGCTACACTGGACCACCGCAGTATGCTTTTAGCCGCTACACTGGACCACCGCTGTATGCGTTTAGCCGCTACACTGGACCACCGCAGTATGCTTTTAGCTGCTACACTGGACCACAGCAGGATGCTTTTAGCTGCTACACTGGACCACCACAGTATGCTTTTAGCTGCTACACTGGACCACCGCAGTATGCTTTTAGCTGCTACACTGGACCACCGCAGTATGCTTTTAGCTACTACACTGGACCACCGCAGGATGCTTTTAGCTGCTACACTGGACCACCGCAGTATGCTTTTAGCTGCTACACTGCCACACTACACTACACGCCCAATTTTTTTTTTTTGCTATATGTCTGCTATATGTCTGTTATATGTCTGTTTTATGTCTGTTTTATGTCTGTTATATGTCTGTTTTATGTCTCCTTTATGTATTTTTTATGTCTGCTATATGTCTGTTTTATGTCTGTTTTATGTCTGTTTTATGTCTGGTATATGTCTCCTTTATGTCTGTTTTATGTCTGTTATATGTCTGTTATATGTCTGTTTTTTTTGTCTGTTTTATGTATCCTATACGTTTGCTATACATCCATTGCATGTCCGTTTTATGTCTGTTTTCTATCTCCTATATATCTGTGTTATATCTGCTATATATCTGTTTTATATCTGTTTTATGTATCCTTTATGTCTGTTATACGCCCGGTATATGTCCTTTGTTTTACGTCCGTTTTACGTCTGTTGTTTGACAACACTTCGTGTGGCGGCTCTCTGAACTTACATTTCTAGGTACATTCTGAATCAATGAATCCAATATCCATATTGCAACAACCAAATATCTAGGTTAACTAAGAAAATATTTGCCAAATGCATGTCTACTTAATGAATACAGGTCTACTTAATGAACACAGGCCTACTTAATGAATACAGGTCTACTTAATGAACACAGGCCTACTTAATGAATACAGGCCTAATTAATGAACATAGGCCTACTTAATGAATACAGGTCTACTTAATGAACACAGGTCTACTTAATGAACACAGTCCTACTTAATGAACACAGTCCTACTTAATGAATACAGGCCTAATTAATGAACATAGGCCTACTTAATGAATACAGGTCTACTTAATGAACACAGGTCTACTTAATGAACATAGGCCTACTTAATGAATACAGGTCTACTTAATGAACACAGGCCTACTTAATGAACACAGGCCTACTTAATGAACGCAGGCCTACTTAATGAACGTAGCCTACTTAATGAACGCAGGTCTACTTAATGAACGCAGGCCTACTTAATGAACACAGGCCTACTTAATGAACACAGGCCTACTTAATGAACGCAGGTCTACTTAATGAACACAGGCCTACTTAATGAACACAGGCCTACTTAATGAACACAGGGCTACTTAATGAACGCAGGCCTAATTAATTAATACAGGGCTACTTAATGAATACAGGTCTACTTAATGAACACAGTCCTACTTAATGAATACAGGCCTAATTAATGAACATAGGCCTACTTAATGAATACAGGTCTACTTAATGAACACAGGTCTACTTAATGAACATAGGCCTACTTAATGAATACAGGTCTACTTAATGAACACAGGCCTACTTAATGAACACAGGCCTACTTAATGAACGCAGGCCTACTTAATGAACGTAGCCTACTTAATGAACGCAGGTCTACTTAATGAACGCAGGCCTACTTAATGAACACAGGCCTACTTAATGAACACAGGCCTACTTAATGAACGCAGGTCTACTTAATGAACACAGGCCTACTTAATGAACACAGGCCTACTTAATTAATACAGGGCTACTTAATGAACGCAGGCCTAATTAATTAATACAGGGCTACTTAATGAACACAGGCCTACTTAATGAACGCAGGTCTAATTAATTAATACAGGGCTACTTAATGAATACAGGCCTACTTAATGAACGCAGGCCTACTTAATGAACGCAAGGCTACTTAATGAACACAAGGCTACTTAATGAACACAGGCCTACTTAATGAATACAGGGATACTTAATGAACGCAGGCCTACTTAACGAATACAGGCCTAATTAATGAATACAGGGCTACTTAATGAACGCAGTTCTACTTAATGAACGCAGGACTACTTAATGAACACAGGCCTAATTAATTAATACAGGGCTACTTAATGAACGCATGTCTACTAAAGAACACGCAATGAGTCATACTAATAATAATATAATATGACATAACACCACATTCCTTTATCAGCATTACGATAACAGTAACAGAAGGATCTGGTTCCTGCAGCCCTCCCAATGCAACTCTCTGTTGGTGCACCTACAGTCCCTGGAGCCCTCCCAATGCAACTCTCTGTTGGTGCACCTACAGTCCCTGCAGCCCTCCCAATGCAACTCTCTGTTGGTGCACCTACAGTCCCTGCAGCCCTCCCAATGCAACTCTCTGTTGGTGCACCTACAGTCCCTGTAGCCCTCCCAATACAACTCTCTGTTGGTACACCTACAGTCCCTGCAGCCCTCCCAATACAACTCTCTGTTGGTGCACCTACGCTCCCTGTAGCCCTCCCAATACAACTCTCTGTTGGTGCACCTACAGTCCCTGCAGCCCTCCCAATGCAACTCTCTGTTGGTGCACCTACACTCCCTGTAGCCCTCCCAATACAACTCTCTGTTGGTACACCTACAGTCCCTGCAGCCCTCCCAATGTAACTCTCTGATGGTGCACCTACAGTCCCTGCAGCCCTCCCAATGCAACTCTCTGTTGGTGCATCTACAGTTCCTGCCCCGCCACAACAGCAGATGGGATAAACCATGAAGTGGAAAATAGACCTCTTGTGTTTTTTTTAATGGCAGAGAAGACTTCAAGCAAGACTTTGTGGTCTGCCAAACTCACCGTAAGACTACTGAGGTTATGCCGCGGTGGTGGTGATGGTGGTGGAGGAGAGGGTGGTGGTGGAGGTGGTGGAGATGTTGGTGGTGGAGGAGATGTTGTTGGTGGTGGAGGAGGGGGTGGTGGAGGAGGGGGTGATGGGAGGGAGGGAGTCATATATATAGCCTAGTTATTTGTTATTTTATTGTATTACTTTCTATTTTATTTATTTTCCCTTAGTTTATTTAGTAAATATTTTCTTAACTCTTGAACTGCATTGTTGGTTAAGGGCTTGTAATTAAGCATTTCACGGTAAGATGAAAATGCTGTTGTATTCAGCTCATGTGACAATTTTTTTTTTGATTTTTATGTTATTTGACTACATGCAAAGGTGTAGGCCTATAACATGACCAGAACAACATACTATTAATGACTGTACTGATAACAGAAGGCTACTTTATCAGAACATCATTATTTTATTCTGGTTTCAGAGGAAACACCTTACATTGCACGAATATGCAATTAATTATAAAGTTTTACGTTAAATATTTGGTTTAGAGTATCAAAACGGAGTCAAATATATCAAATATAAATAACGTTTTCATTATTTTGAAGTTGAACAAAATACGGAAATGCAGACAAGTTAGAGGAAACAGAGGATATAAAATAGCTCAAGGCTGCCACCATGTGTTGAGTTTATTATTATATTTGTTTTATTTTTTTATTACAGTAGCCTACTTTCCCTTCTTCCCTTATATCTTGCTGCTTCACACCCCTGTCCCGTGTCCTGCTGTGGCCAGGTGGTTCTTGATTAATTCACTAGTCATCCAGATGAAAGAAATACAACATGGACAAACTATCAGAGAAAGACTTGTAGAGAGAGAGAGAGAGAGAGACAGGTAAAGAGAGAGAGAGAGAGAGAGAGAGAGAGAGAGAGAGAGAGAGAGAGAGGTAAAGAGAGAGAGAGAGAGAGAGAGAGAGAGAGAGAGAGAGAGAGAGAGGGGTAAAGAGAGAGACAGAGAGACAGAGGTAAAGAGAGAGAGAGACAGAGGTAGAGAGAGAGAGAGAGGTAAAGAGAGAGACAGACAGAGGTAAAGAGAGAGAGAGAAACAGAGGTAGAGAGGGCGAGAGAGAGACAGAGGTAGAGAGAGCGGTAGAGAGAGAGGTAGAGAGACAGAGACAGTTGTGGACATGTGGACTAAATTGCTCCAAATGTAGTCTAGGTAGCCTATAGGCCTACAGAAACGTATAACAGATATATAACTGACATATACGCAACTACAACGTAGCCTAGGCGGGGACTACTGACCAAATATAGCCCACCTGACTGGATATTCCATAGGACAGGCGTGTTGAGTCAACATGACCTCCATTCTGCAGTCGTGGTCATGGTGACCGTGTTCTATCACCTTCATCATCCCTGACTGATGAGTTACATGGATGGGTCACGTCGTGTATCGGCTTCAATCTAATGCACATGATATAAAACTCTGAGGACATTGATGAAAAGTAGCCTGTCCAGGTGCACAGAACAGAAGAACAACATGTTGATCCCATTTCCTCCTCTTGTCAGCCCCACCACAAGGTACTTTTCGTAGCCTACTCTCATTGGCCGACCATCCATAAAGTACCAGCCACTCAATCAACGTGCTGCGAGAACTAGCCATGAGCATTCAAAAGAAAGCCCTACCCACAGGGCAAAAACTGGTAGGTATCAACGTTGTTTCCACGTCATTTCAACAATGAAACGCAACTTGATGACATTGAATCGACGTGGAAAATGATTGGATTTCTTTTTTTAAAGTTATCAACGTACGGGAATTATTTTCAAGCAATTTTTAACTTAAGTCCAATGTCACGGTGAAATGTATTGCTGATTTCACATCGAATTCACGTTGACAACTCAACCAAATATAAATGAAAACCAGGGGTTGAACTGACGTCCTCTGTGCCCAGTGGGGAGGCTATATTTTCACTGATAAAGCTCGGGTTACCAAACACCGAGGATATCTGAGGACAGTTACAGATTTTTGGTGGCCTGTCCCCATGTAAAGGAGGGTACGTTGACTAAATGTTGCTAGTCATGAGAAATCTGGCAACTCCAGTTATGATATTTAATGGCAGGTTATGTTCACAGACAGTGTTCTATAACTGGTATAGAGAATATATAGACCTAGACAGTGTTTTGTAACTGGTATAGATAATATATAGACCTAGACAGTGTTCTATAACTGGTATAGAGAATATATAGACCTAGACAGTGTTCTGTAACTGGTATAGATAATATATAGACCTAGACAGTGTTCTATAACTGGTATAGAGAATATATAGACCTATACAGTGTTCTATAACTGGTATAGAGAATATATAGACCTAGACAGTGTTCTGTAACTGGTATAGAGAATATATAGACCTATACAGTGTTCTATAACTGGTATAGATAATATATAGACCTAGACAGTGTTCTATAACTGGTATAGAGAATATATAGACCTAGACAGTGTTCTATAACTGGTATAGATAATATATAGACCTAGACGGTGTTCTATAACTGGTATAGAGAATATATAGACCTAGACAGTGTTCTATAAATGGTATATGTATAGAGAATATATAGATCGGACCAAGATGCGGTGTGGTAAGTGTCCATATCGTTTATTATAAAACATAAACTGAACACTGAGAAATACAAAACAGTAAATGTGAACATGAACGAAAAACGAAACAGTACCGTGTGGTGAACAAACACAGACACGGAAACAAACACCCACAAACCAACAGTGAAACCTAGGCTACCTAAGTATGATTCTCAATCAGAGACAACTAATGACACCTGCCTCTGATTGAGAACCATACTAGGCCGAAACAGAAACCGAACATGGAAACACAAACATAGACTGCCCACCCCAACTCACGCCCTGACCATACTAAATAAATACAAAACAAAGGAAATAAATGTCAGAACGTGACAATGGGGCTTTTCAATTTGTGTGTGTGTGTGTGTGTGTGTGTGTGTGTGTGTGTGTGTGTGTGTGTGTGTGTGTGTGTGTGTGTGTGTGTGTGTGTGTGTGTGTGTGTGTGTGTGTGTGTGCGTGCGTGTGTGTGTGTGCGTGTTTCTAAAAGTACAATGAAGAGGAATTATAATGAGTAAATGTCAGGATATAGAAATCAACCATATTACAATGAAATAACATTAGTGAAGTGCTATCAGAATAGTAAAGTTCATTGACAATGTGACAGTTATAAATGCACCGTTGATTAATTTTAATTAGCGGTCAATTACCGTGAGACTGGCAGTTGTTTCCTTGACAGTCACCGGCTGACAAAATTTCATGACCGCCACAGCCCTCGGGGAGTGCAAGGCAATACGAGGAAGCTGTTCCTGAGGTTCGGTTCTCTCAAGAGGAAATGCAACATTGATTTGATAGGAAACAGTAAGTTGAAAGCTCCACAAGATGGCAGGGCAGGAATACGGTGAACAGACCGATGACTAAACATGACAAAGGGCCATGACTGCAACTTCAAAGGAGGCAGCCTTAAGCTACCGATTCCTTGTCTCGTCATCACTAGCATACTGATTATAACTAATGAACTAGTGGGAGAATATACATCAGCACATGGAACATAGTAGAGCAATACAAAAGGTTATGGCACTACTATCCATAATAATACAGAACACTGTCTAGGTCTATATATTCTCTATACCAGTTATAGAACACTGTCTAGGTCTATATATTCTCTATACATATACCAGTTACAGAACACTGTCTGGGTCTATATATTCTCTATACCAGTTATAGAACACTGTCTAGGTCTATATATTCTCTATACCAGTTACAGAACACTGTCTAGGTCTCCATATTCTCTATACCAGTTATAGAACACTGTCTAGGTCTATATATTCTCTATACCAGTTATAGAACACTGTCTAGGTCTATATATTCTCTATACCAGTTACAGAACACTGTCTAGGTCTATATATTCTCTATACCAGTTACAGAACACTGTCTAGGTCTATATATTCTCTATACCAGTTATAGAACACTGTCTAGGTCTATATATTCTCTATACATATACCAGTTACAGAACACTGTCTAGGTCTATATATTCTCTATACCATTTATAGAACCCTGTCTAGGTCTATATATTATCTATACCAGTTACAGAACACTGTCTAGGTCTATATATTCTCTATACCATTTATAGAACACTGTCTAGGTCTATATATTCTCTATACCATTTATAGAACACTGTCTAGGTCTATATATTCTCTATACCAGTTACAGAACACTGTCTAGGTCTATATATTATCTATACCAGTTACAGAACACTGTCTAGGTCTATATATTCTCTATACCATTTATAGAACACTGTCTAGGTCTATATATTCTCTATACCATTCATAGAACACTGTCTAGGTCTATATATTCTCTATACCAGTTACAGAACACTGTCTAGGTCTATATATGATCTATACCAGTTACAGAACACTGTCTAGGTCTATATATTCTCTATACCAGTTTCAGAACACTGTCTAGGTCTATATATTCTCTATACCAGTTATAGAACACTGTCTAGGTCTATATATTCTCTATACCATTTATAGAACACTGTCTAGGTCTATATATTCTCTATACCATTTATAGAACACTGTCTAGGTCTATATATTCTCTATACCAGTTATAGAACACTGTCTAGGTCTATATATTCTCTATACCAGTTATAGAACACTGTCTAGGTCTATATATTCTCTATACCAGTTAAAGAACACTGTCTAGGTCTATATATTCTCTATTCCAGTTATAGAACACTGTCTAGGTCTATATATTCTCTATACCAGTTACAGAACACTGTCTAGGTCTATATATTCTCTATACCAGTTATAGAACACTGTCTAGGTCTATATATTCTCTATACCAGTTACAGAACACTGTCTAGGTCTATATATTCTCTATACCAGTTACAGAACACTGTCTAGGTCTATATATTCTCTATACCAGTTCTAGAACACTGTCTAGGTCTATATATTCTCTATACCTTTTATAGAACACTGTCTAGGTCTATATATTATCTATACCATTTATAGAACACTGTCTAGGTCTATATATTATCTATACCAGTTACAGAACACTGTCTAGGTCTATATATTCTCTATACCAGTTACAGAACACTGTCTAGGTCTATATATTCTCTATACCAGTTAGAGAACACTGTCTAGGTCTATATATTCTCTATACCAGTTACAAAACACTGTCTAGGTCTATATATTCTCTATACCAGTTACAGAACACTGTCTAGGTCTATATATTCTCTATACCAGTTAGAGAACACTGTCTAGGTCTATATATTCTCTATACCAGTTACAAAACACTGTCTAGGTCTATATATTATCTATACCTTTTATAGAACACTGTCTAGGTCTATATATTATCTATACCAGTTATAGAACACTGTCTAGGTCTACATATTCTCTATACATATACCAGTTATATAACACTGTCTAGGTCTATATATTCTCTATACCAGTTACAGAACACTGTCTAGGTCTACATATTCTCTATACATATACCAGTTATATAACACTGTCTAGGTCTATATATTCTCTATACCAGTTACAGAACACTGTCTAGGTCTATATATTCTCTATACCAGTTACAGAACACTGTCTAGGTCTACATATTATCTATACATATACCAGTTATAGAACACTGTCTAGGTCTATATATTCTCTATACCAATTATAGAACACTGTCTAGGTCTACATATTCTCTATACCAGTTATAGAACACTGTCTAGGTCTATATATTATCTATACCAGTTACAGAACACTGTCTAGGTCTACATATTCTCTATACCATTTATAGAACACTGTCTAGGTCTACATATTATCTATACCAGTTACAAAACACTGTCTAGGTCTATATATTCTTAGGTCTATAGCTGGAAAATAGCTGCCATCAAGTGCAAATCAGTTAGCTACTAATAGTATATAGCAGCTATCAAGTACAAATCAGTTAGCTACTAATAGTATATAGCAGCTATCAAGTACAAATCAGTTAGCTACTAATAGTATGTAGCTGCTATCAAGTGCAAATCAGTTAGCTACTAATAGTATATAGCTGCTATCAAGTGCAAATCAGTTAGCTACCAATAGTATATAGCAGCTATCAAGTACAAATCAGTTAGCTACTAATAGTATATAGCATCTATCAAGTGCAAGTCAGTTAGCTACCAATAGTATATAGCTGCTATCAAGTGCAAATCAGTTAGCTACTAATAGTATATAGCAGCTATCAAGTGCAAATCAGTTAGCTACCAATAGTATATAGCTGCTATCAAGTGCAAATCAGTTAGCTACTAATAGTATATAGCAGCTATCAAGTGCAAATCAGTTAGCTACTAATAGTATATAGCAGCTATCAAGTGCAAGTCAGTTAGCTACTAATAGTATATAGCAGCTATCAAGTGCAAGTCAGTTAGCTACTAATAGTATATAGCAGCTATCAAGTGCAAGTCAGTTAGCTACTAATAGTATATAGCTGCTATCAAGTACAAATCAGTTAGCTACTAATAGTATATAGCTGCTATCAAGTACAAATCAGTTAGCTACTAATAGTATATAGCTGCTATCAAGTACAAATCAGTTAGCTACTAATAGTATATAGCAGCTATCAAGTACAAGTCAGTTAGCTATTAATAGTATATAGCAGCTATCAAGTACAAATCAGTTAGCTACTAATAGTATATAGCTGCTATCAAGTACAAATCAGTTAGCTACTAATAGTATATAGCTGCTATCAAGTACAAATCAGTTAGCTACTAATAGTATAGAGCTGCTATGAAGTGCAAGTCAGTTAGCTACTAATACAAATCAATCTTGTGTTTGGTATTTACTATGTTATTAGGATCCGCATTAGATGTTGCAAAAGCAGCAGCTGCTCTTCCTGGGGTTCAACACAAAACATGAAACATGACGTAACACGGCACAGAACATCAACCAGACAAGAACAGCTCAAGAATAGAACTACATAACATGTTTTTTAAAGGCACACGTAGCCTACATATCAATACTGTACATACACACAAACTGTCTAGGTCAAATAGGAGAGAGGCGTTGTGCCGTGAGGTGTTTTTTATCTGCTTTTTGAAACCAGGTTTGCTGTTCACTTGAGCAATATGAGATGGAACGGGGTTCCATGCAATAAGGGCTCTCTATACAATACTGTACACTTTCTTGAATTTGGTTTTGATTTGGGGACTGTGAAAAGACCCCTGGTGGTACGTCTGGTGAGGTAAGTGTGTGTGTATCAGAGCTGTGTGTAAGTTGACCATGTAAACCATTTGGGATTTTCAACACATTAATGTTTCTTATAAAAAAAAGAAGTGACGCAGGCAGTCTCTCCTCAACTCTTAGCCAAGAGAGACTGGCGTGCAAAGTATTTATATCAGCCCTCTGATTACAGTTAAGAGCAAAATGTGCCGCTCTGTTCTGGGCCAGCTGCAGCTTTCCTTGCATCACTGGACCACACAATAAAATTAGAACCTGCAGAACTTGCTTTTTGGAGTGTGGTGTCCAAAAAGCAGTGCATCTCTTTATTACAGCCAGACCTCTCCCCATCTTTACAACCATTGAATCTATATGTTTTGACCATGACAGTTTACAATCTAAGGTAATGCCAAGTAATTTAGTCTCCTCAACTTGTTCAACAGCCACACCATTCATTACCAGATTCAGCTGAGGTCTAGTTAAGGAATGATTTGTACCAATTACAATGCTCTTGTTTTAGAGATGTTCAGGACCAGATTACTACTGGCCACCCATTCCAAAACAGACTGCAACTCTTTGTTAAGGGTTTCAGTGACTTCATTAGCTGTGGTTGCTGATGCGTATATGGTTGAATCATCAGCATACATGGACACACGTGCTTTGTTTAATGCCAGTGGCAAGTCATTGGTAAAAATATAAAGAAAGTAGAGGGCCTAGAGCTGCCCTGTGGTACACCACACATGTTTGGAATTAGAGAGGCTTCTATTAAAGAAAACCATTTTAGTTATATTCAAATCAAATCCAATTGTATTAGTCACATGCGCCGAATACAACAGGTACCTGACAGTGAAATGCTTACTTACGAGCCCCTAACCAACAATGCAGTTTACAAAATACAGATAAATATAAGAAATTAAAGTAGCAAGTAATTAAAGACCAGCAGTAAAATAACAATAGCTAGACTATATACAGGGGGGTACAGGTACAGAGTCAATGTGCGGGGGCACCGGTTAGTTGAGGTAATATGTACATGTAGGTAGAGTTCAGAAAGTGACTATGCATAGAAGATAACAACAGAGAGTAGCAGCGGTGTAAAAGAGGGGGGGGGGGCAATGTAACTAGTCTGGGTAGCCATTTGATTAGGTATGTTTTGCAAGTTGCAATCCAGTTTTTGTTGATACAGCATTGTATTTACTTCCGAAAATAATAATTTGGGGTAGCATCTTTCCAAGGGCTCCATCTGAATTCACCCGCCGACGTTCCTCTGCACTGCCACGCGCAACTTTTTCTCAGCTGACACAATTTGATTGGCTGCTGTCCGATTCCAACTGTAATCCGTTAAATGAAGAGTTGATGCGCTGCACACTTTTTCTAATAGCATAATTTTTAATGTTTGGGCTTGAGGAGGGTATCAAGTCAGGTCGTGTCATAAGGCTCAAGTCCAAGTCAAGTCACGAGTCATTGGTGTTCAAGTCAAAGTCGAGTTGCAAATCATCATATGTGACTCGAGTCTGACCCGAGTCCAAGTCATGTGACTCGAGTCCACACCTCTGCCCTCTGTAGTGCCTTGCGGTCGGAGACCGAGCAGTTGCCATACCAGGCAGTGATGCAACCAGTCAGGATGCTCTCGATGGTGCAGCTGTAGAACCTTTTGAGGATCTGAGGACCCATATCAAATATTTTCAGTCTCCTGAGGGGGAATAGGTTTTGTCGTGCCCTCTTCACGACTGTCTTGGTGTGCTTGGACCATGTTAGTTCGTTGGTGATGTGGACACCAAGGAACTTGAAGCTCTAAACTTGAGTGGGTTGAGTCACTGATGTGATCTTCCTGTCTGGGTTGGCGCCCCCCCTCGGTTGTGCCGTGGCAGAGATCTTTGTGGGCTATACTCGGCCCTGTCTCAGGATAGTAAGTTGGTGGTTGAAGATATCCCTATAGTGGTGTGGGGGCTGTGCTTTGGCAAAGTGGGTGGGGTTATATCCTTCCTGTTTGGCCCTGTCCGGGGGTATCATCGGATGGGGCCACAGTGTCTCCTGACCCCTCCTGTCTCAGCCTCCAGTATTTATGCTGCAGTAGTTTATGTGTCGGGGGGCTAGAGTCAGTTTGTTATATCTGGAGTACTTCTCCTGTCTTATCCGGTGTCCTGTGTGAATTTAATTTCTCTAATTCTCTCTTTCTCTCTCTCGGAGGACCTGAGCCCTAGGACCATGCCTCAGGACTACCTGGCATGATGACACCTTGCTGTCCCCAGTCAACCTGGCCGTGCTGCTGCTCCAGTTTCAACTGTTCTGCCTGCGGCTATGGAACCTGTTCACCGGATGTGCTACAAGTCCCAGACCTGCTGTTTTCAACTCTCTATAGACAGCAGGAGTGGTAGATATACTCTTAATGATTGGCTAACTGACATTTACTCCTGAGATGTTATAATCTCCACCCGGCACAGCCAGAAGAGGACTGGCCACCCCTCATAGCCTGGTTCCTCTCTAGGTTTCTACCTAGGTTTTGGCCTTTCTAGGGAGTTTTTCCTAGCCACCGTGCTTCTACACCTGCATTGCTTGCTGTTTGGGGTTTTAGGCTGGGTTTCTGTACAGCACTTTGAGATATCAGCTGATGTACGAAGGGCTATATAAATACATTTGATTTGATTTGATTAAACCTGCTCCACTGCAGCCCAGTCAATGAGAATGGGGGCGTGCTCAGTGCTCTTTTTCCTGTAGTCCACTATCATCTCCTTTGTCTTGATCACGTTGAGGGAGATGTTGTTGTCCTGGCAACCACATGGCCAGGTCTCTGACCTGGCTGTGTTGTCGGTGATCAGGCCTATCACTGTTGTGTCATCGGCAAACTTAATGATGGTGTTGGAGTCGTGCCTGGCCATGCAGTCATGAGTGAACAGGGAGTACAAGAGGGGACTGAATACGCACCCCTGAGGGGCCTCTGTGTTGAGAATCAGCGTGGCGGATGTGTTGTTACCTAACCTTACCACCTGGGGGTGGCCCGTCAGTAAGTCCAGTATCCAGTTGCAGAGGGAGGTGTTTAGTCCCAGGGTCCTTAGCTTAGCGATGAACTTTGAGGGCACTATGGTGTTGAACGCTGAGCTGTAGTCAATGAATAGCATTCTCACATAGGTGTTCTTTTTGTCCAGGTGGGAAAGGGCAGTGTGGAGTGCAATAGAGATTGCATCATCTGTGGATCTGTTGGGGCAGTATGCAAATTGGAGTGGGTCTAGGGTTTCTGGGATAATGGTATTGATGTGAGCCATGACTATCCTTTTAAAACACTTCATGGCTACAGACGTGAGTGCTACGGGGTGGTAGTTGTTTAGGCAGGTTACCTTAGTGTCCTCATGGCCTTTCTCTTGCATTTCAAAGATGATGGTAAAAAAAAATACAAAAGAAAGTTGTTTTTTTATCTTTGTATTATCTTTTACCAGATCTATTGTGTTATATTCTCTTACATTCCTTTCACATTTCCACAAACTTCAAAGTTTTTCCTTTCAAATGGTACCAAGAATATGCATATCCTTGCTTCAGGGCCTGAGCTACAGGCAGTTAGATTTGGATATGTCATTTTAAGTGAAAACATTTTTTTTAAAGAGCGTATCCTTAAGAGTTTTTAAGGACTTGTAAGTAACCTGTTGTATTTGGCGCATGTGACCAATATAATGTGATTTGATTTGAATAATATTAAATATTAAATATTAAAACTCCCACAATCTTCTTATTATGAATTTCTTTCAACCAATCACCAGTCATGTGTGTCAGTGCAGTACATATGGAGTGCCATTCTCTATAAGCATGCTGAAAGTCTGTTGTTAATTTGTTTACAGAGAAGTACCATTGTATTTAGTCAAACACCATTTTCCCCAGCATTTGCTAAGAGCTGGAAGCAAGCTGATAGGTCTGCTGTTAGAACCAGTAAAGGCTGCTTTACCACTCTTGGGTAGCGGATATACTATGGCTTCCCTCCAGGCCTGAAGACAATGACTTTCCTCTAGGCTCAGATTAAAGATATGACAGATAGGAGTGGCTATAGAGTCAGCTACCATCCTCAATAGCTTTCCATCATGGTAATGTCAGGAGGTTTGATCGATAACAATAATCTTTCCACCTCTCCGACACTACCTTTACAAAATGCTTTTCTTTCATTATTCGTTTTTTTTATGCATGAATACAATTGCTCACTGTTCATTATCGGCATTTCCTGCCTAAGTTTGACCACTTTGCCAATGAAGTAATCATTAAAATAATTGGCAACATCAAATGAGTCGATGAAAGATGAAGTTCAATGTGTCTTTCTGCCCATCATTTAATTTAAAGCACTTAAAGCACAAAGTTTTTTTCCCATAATTCTTTATATCATTGTTCTTGGCTTCACTACAGTCCCTGGTTCGAATCCAGGCTGTATCACATCCGGCCCTGATTGGGAGTCCCACAGGGCAGCGCACAATTGGTCCAGCATCGTCCGGGTTTGCCCGGGGTAGGCCGTCATTGTAAATCAGAATTTGTTTTTAACTGACTTAAATAAAAACAATAAAACAATTCACAATATAGTTTCTTCTTCTTCTTGTAGAGTTTAGTCACAGCATTTTTCAATTTGCAGTAAATCAGCCAGTCAGATGTGCAGCCAGACTTATTAGCCACTCATTTAGCCCCATCTCTTTCAACCATACAGTTTTTTAATTCCTCATCAATCCATCAATCTCATCGAGCCTTAAACAGTTCTAACAGTCAGTTTCTTAACAGGTGCATATTTATCAATAATGTATTTGATAAATTCATCAAGTGCAGTGTCTGGATGCTCCTCATTAATCACATAAAATATTTTCAACATTATCCACATCTTTTGTATGATCTCTTATGCACTATTTTAGGCCCAGCTGTTGGAACTTTGGCTTCTCTGGATATAGCCACTATATTGTGATCACTCCATCCAATGGGTTCGGATACAGCTTTAGAACAAAGTTATACAGTATTAGTAAAAATGTGATTGATGCATCTGGATGATCTTGTTCCTGTAGTGTTTGTAAACACCCTGGTAGGTTGATTAATAACCTGAACCAGATTACAGACACTGGTTACAGCAAGAAGCTTCCTCTTTTCACCTTGATGAAAACCAGTCAATATTCAGAAAGTAGAGCTCTCTGTTTACATCACATACACTATCAAGCAGTTCACACATATTATTTAGATACTGACTGTTAGTACTTGGTGGCCGATAGCAACACACCTAAAGAAAAGTCTTTAGATCTGCCAAGTGAACCTGCAAACACTTCAATAACACTTGACATAAGATCTTCTCTAAGCATTACAGGAACATGACTCTGAATACAGCAACACCTCCCCCATAAGATCTTCTCTAAGCATTACAGGAACATGACTCTGAATATATACAGCAACACCTCCCCCATAAGATCGTCTCTAAGCATTACAGGAACATGACTCTGAATACAGCAACACCTCCCCCATAAGATCTTCTCTAAGCATTACAGGAACATGACTCTGAATATATACAGCAACACCTCCCCCATAAGATCGTCTCTAAGCATTACAGGAACATGACTCTGAATACAGCAACACCTCCCCCATAAGATCGTCTCTAAGCATTACAGGAACATGACTCTGAATACAGCAACACCTCCCCCATAAGATCTTCTCTAAGCATTACAGGAACATGACTCTGAATATATACAGCAACACCTCCCCCATAAGATCTTCTCTAAGCATTACAGGAACATGACTCTGAATACAGCAACACCTCCCCCATAAGATCGTCTCTAAGCATTACAGGAACATGACTCTGAATATATACAGCAACACCTCCCCCATAAGATCGTCTCTAAGCATTACAGGAACATGACTCTGAATACAGCAACACCTCCATCATAAGATCTTCTCTAAGCATTACAGGAACATGACTCTGAATATATACAGCAACACCTCCCCCATAAGATCTTCTCTAAGCATTACAGGAACATGACTCTGAATACAGCAACACCTCCCCCATAAGATCTTCTCTAAGCATTACAGGAACATGACTCTGAATACAGCAACACCTCCATCATAAGATCTTCTCTAAGCATTACAGGAACATGACTCTGAATACAGCAACACCTCCCCCATAAGATCGTCTCTAAGCATTACAGGAACATGACTCTGAATACAGCAACACCTCCCCCATAAGATCTTCTCTAGGCATTACAGGAACATGACTCTGAATATAGCAACACCTCCCCCATAAGATCTTCTCTAAGCATTACAGGAACATGACTCTGAATACAGCAACACCTCCCCCATAAGATCTTCTCTAAGCATTACAGGAACATGGCTCTGAATGCAGCAACACCTCCCCCATAAGATCTTCTCTAAGCATTACAGGAACATGGCTCTGAATGCAGCAACACCTCCCCCATAAGAATTTCTGTCCCTTCTATCGATGTTATATCCTTGTATTGCTACTGTTATATCATCACATGAACTATATAAGTGAGTCTCAGAAATGGCTCATTTATGAATGTTAGCAAGTTATTGATTTCATTAACCTTATTTCTAAGGCCTCATATAATAATATGGGCTATTTTCAGCCCTTTCCTGGGTATCTTATCAAAGATAGACATAATACTGAAAAGAGCAAACAAAGCAAGAGAAAAAAATTGACATTCAGCAGTCCATTAATCAATTGGTGTGTGTGTGTGTGTGTGTGTGTGCTTCGGGGTTGAAGCTACGAACCCATAGGCTTGACTCGCTCATCCCTTCCAGGCTTCTGGGAGGGAGGATGGACAATGAGCCTGTCATAGCAGATCAGATGTAAGCAATGTCCCCACACGCACTCGGGCAGCTTTCATGGCTGGGATAAGATCTTTCCTCTTTTGGTTTCAGGATAGTCCTCGTTGAGGAAGATATACGTTCCTCTCAAGATCTTGGCTCTTTCCAGAACTGCTACCTTGTCCTTGAACCTCAGGAACTTGACCACTATCGGCCTGGGCCTATCACCTGGGCCGGTGGTGGGTTTTCAAGTCTTGTGGACACGCTCCACATCAATCTTCCTGTGGCCCATACAGTGCATTCAGCAAGTATTCAGACACCTTAACTTTTCCCACATTTTGTTTAAGTTACAGCCTTATTCTAAAATGGAGTTAATTGTTTTTTTGCCTCATCAATCCACACACAATACCCCATAATGACATCACAACACCCCATAATGACATCACAATACCCCATAATGACAAAGCAAAAACAGGAAATTGTTGAACATTTATTTAAAAAAATACAAAAACTAAAATATCACATTTACATAAGTATTCAGACCCTTTACTCAGTACTTTGTTGAAGCACCTTTGGCAGCGATTACAGCCTTATGTCTTCTTGGGCATGATGCTACAAGCTTGGCACACCTGTATTTGGGGAGTTTGTCCCAATCTTCTCTGCAGATTCTCTCAGCTCTGTCAGGTTGGATGGGGAGCGTTGTGGCACAGCTATTTCCGGTCTCTCCAGAGATGTTCAATCGGGTTAAAGTCTGGTCTCTGGCTGGGCCACTCAAGGACATTCAGAGACTTGTCCCAAAGCCACACCTGCGTTGTCTTGGCTGAGTGTTTAGGGTCGTTGTCCTGTTGGAAGGTGAACCTTCACCCCAGTCTGAGGTCCTGAGCGCTCTGGAGGAAACATACACCATCCCTATGATGAAGCATGGTGGTGGCAGCATCATGCTGTGGGGATGTTTTTCAGTGGCAGGGACTGGGAGACTAGTCAGGATCGAGAGAAAGGTGAAAGGTGAACAGAGCAAAGTACAGAGAGATCCTTGATGAAAACCTGCTCCAGAGGGCTCAGGTTTTCAGACTGCTCATTATGCATTTGTAAGTTATTTTCTTGGAGAGTGAATGGATATAACGTTCATTTATAAGTCCAAAACTGTATGTGGCAACTAAGGATTTTAACTTTAAAGTGAAAGTTTATTAATTAAGTAATCAGATGAATCCCAGAAACCAAAGACGTAACTACAATTCATGTCCACAAGGTAGAGTCAGAGCAGAGATAGTGAAATGTTATCTGTTACCCAGTGTCTTATTCCCCCAATGTGACCTTTGATCTTCCTGTTGCCCAATGTTTAGATCCCCTAACGTGACCTTTGATCTTCCTGTTGCTCCGTGTCTAGATCCCCTAACATGACCTTTGATCTATAAAGTCAGCAGGAAGTACATGATAGACTGCATTCCAAATGGTACCACATTCTCTATGCAGTGCACTACTTTAGACCAGACACCACAGGGTTCTGGACAGAATAGAGTGCCATACATACAGAGTGTGTAAACTAGCATATCACGCTACTCTACCTAGCAACATGATGACAACTACTGATCTGTCAAAGTTATTAAAAATGAAACACAAGTGTATATTGTCATTGAGAGAGAGAGAGAGAGAGAGAACTAGAATGCTATTTGGCCCTACACAGAGAGTACACAGCGGCAGAATACCTGAGCACTGTGACTGACCCAAAATTAAGGAAAGCTTTGACTATGTACAGACTCAGTGAGCATAGCCTTGCTATTGAGAAAGGTCGCCGTAGGCAGACATGGCTCTCAAGAGAAAACAGGCTATGTGCTCACTGCCCACAAAATGAGGTGGAAACTGAGCTGCACTTCCTAACCTCCTGCCCAATGTATGACCATATTAGAGAGACATATTTCCCTCAGATTACACAGATCCACAAAGAATTTTGATAAACTCCCATATCTACTGGGTGAAATTCCACAGTGTGCCATCACAGCAGCAAGATTTGTGACCTGTTGCCACGAGAAAAGGGCAACCAGTGAAGAACACACACCATTGTAAATACAACCCATATTTATGCTTATTTATTTTATCTTGTGTCCTTTAACCATTTGTACATTGTTAAAACACTGTGTGTATATATATATATATATATATATATATATATATATATATATATATATATATATATATATATATATATATAATATGACATTTGTAATGTCTTTATTGTTTTGAAACTTCTGTAAGTGTAATGTTTACTGTTAATTTTTATTGTTTATTTCACTTTATATATTATCTACCTCACTTGCTTTGGCAATGTTAACACATGTTTCCCATGCCAATAAAGCCCTTGAATTGAATTGAGAGAGAGAGAGGAGAGAGAGAGAATAGGAGAGAGAGAGAATAGAGAGTGCAGAGAGCAGAGAGAGAGCAGAGAGAGAGCAAGAGAGAGCGAGAGAGCGAGAGCGAGAGAGAAATAGGATCGATCTCTGCAGAATCCAGTTTTCTGGGCCCACTGACGGCCCAGAAAGAGGACATTCTAGTGCCTTTTCAGGACATTCTAATGACTTGTCAGGACATTCTAGTGACTTGTCAGGGCATTCTAATGGCTTGTCAGGACATTCTAGTGACTTGTCAGGAGATTCTAGTGGCTTGTCAGGACATTCTAGTGGCTTGTCAGGACATTCTAGTGACTTGTCAGGACATTCTAGTGGCTTCTCAGGACATTCTAATGACTTGTCAGGACATTCTAGTGGCTTGTCAGGAGATTCTAGTGGCTTGTCAGGACATTCTAGTGACTTGTCAGAACATTCTAGTGGCTTGTCAGGACATTCTAGTGACTTGTCAGGAGATTCTAGTGGCTTGTCAGGACATTCTAGTGACTTGTCAGGACATTCTAGTGACTTGTCAGGACATTCTAGTGGCTTGTCAGGACATTCTAGTGACTTGTCAGGAGATTCTAGAGACTTGTCAGGAGATTGTGGTCCTGATAAGGTCGGAAAAAATGTACACACACACACGCACTTGATATACCTTCCTTAGCCTTAACCTGGTTGAGCTGGTTTGCCAACAGGAAACCCAGCAGTGACCAGCACTAACACACCCTGTCACCTCATCCTTTCCTACACAAAAAAACAACCCATCCAGGTTGGACAATAAGTCAATCAATTAACCAACCAATTAACCAACCAATCAAATTCATTTCTAAATCCTTTTTTTACATCAGCAGTTGTCACAGTCATTGTACAGTAACCCGGTCGTTCCAGACTCCAAAGAACAAGCAAAGCAGAAGCAGACACACATGGTCTAGAAAACCCTTCCTCCTCGGACAACAATAATAATAAAGGTCAACTAACCTGGAGATTGTGGAGTTGGTGGAAACAGTCTGCTAGGAGGTCCAGAGACTGAGTTGTCTCTCTGCTGTTACATCGGTCATCCTACCTGTCCAGGTCATTTCCACACCCCCAACCCCCTAAGAAGTTCCCTAAGAACAAATGATTTTGGCTAATCTTGGTACAAAAACATGATGTAAATGGATTCTTCAGAAACCCTTCCATCTACGCTCCAGGTCATCAAATAAGTCAACACTCAATGCACACAATGTCACTCACTATACTCTTAGAAAATAAATATCTGGATACAACGAAAAATAGTTTTATTGTATTCTTAATATAGGAGAGCCCTTAAAAAAAATCTATATAGAACCATTTTAGCTAAACAACAACTGTAACAATGTCTTTTAAAGACAATAAGTGCTTATTGGGCAAATGTATTTATGTTTTCAATAAACATTTTCAGATGAAATATAGCTTAATTGCCTGTTACGTGAACAGTGTTTCAGAGGGTTGGGTACTGTCTGTGGCAGAAAATATACACAATACCACTGACAGTGGATGAATAAAGATCTGTCTGAGGGGACGTTTAATTTGAGACAGACAACAGCAGCCTTGACCTTGAGGGTGAAGAACAAAACATGGCAATAGCTGGGACATACAGTATGCAGACTATCACCAAAACACAGCCTGCAATTAACCTATACACTGGACACGGGATGGGAAGAGATTTCCAGGACGTCCAAAAGAGATGTGGAGAAGAACGACCTGATGTAACTGTTGTACCAGACCTGCAGTGTGTTCTGGTCCAGACGACCTGATGTAACTGTTGTACCAGACCTGCAGTGTGTTCTGGTCCAGACGACCTGATGTAACTGTTGTACCAGACCTGCAGTGTGTTCTGGTCCAGACGACCTGATGTAACTGTTGTACCAGACCTGCAGTGTGTTCTGGTCCAGACAACCTGATGTAACTGTTGTACCAGACCTGCAGTGTGTTCTGGTCCAGACAACCTGTGTAACTGTTGTACCAGACCTGCAGTGTGTTCTGGTCCAGACAACCTGTGTAACTGTTATATTTAAAATATATATATATATATATTTCACCTTTATTTAACCAAATCAAATTTGATTTGTCACATACACATGGTTAGCAGATGTTAATGCGAGTGTAGCGAAATGCTTGTGCTTCTAGTTCCGACAATGCATTAATAACAAGTAATCTAACTAACAATTCCAAAACTACTGTCTTGTACACAGTGTAAGGGGATAAAGAATATGTACATAAGGATATATGAATGAGTGATGGTACAGAGCAGCATAGGCAAGATACAGTAGATGGTATCGAGTACAGTATGTACAAATGAGATGAGTATGTAAACAAAGTGGCATAGTTAAAGTGGCTAGTGATACATGTATTACATAAGAATACAGTCGATGATATAGAGTACAGTATATACGTATGCATATGAGATGAATAATGTAGGGTAAGTAACATTATATAAGGTAGCATTGTTTAAAGTGGCTAGTGATATATTTACATCATTTCCCATCAATTCCCATTATTAAAGTGGCTGGAGTTGAGTCAGTGTCAGTGTCAGTGTGTTGGCAGCAGCCACTCAATGTTAGTGGTGGCTGTTTAACAGTCTGATGGCCTTGAGATAGAAGCTGTTTTTCAGTCTCTCGGTCCCAGCTTTGATGCACCTGTACTGACCTCGCCTTCTGGATGATAGCCGGGTGAACAGGCAGTGGCTCGGGTGGTTGATGACCTTGATGATCTTTATGGCCTTCCTGTGACATCGGGTGGTGTAGGTGTCCTGGAGGGCAGGTAGTTTGCCCCGGGTGATGCGTTGTGCAGACCTCACTACCCTCTGGAGAGCCTTACGGTTGAGGGCGGAGCAGTTGCCGTACCAGGCGGTGATACAGCCCGACAGGATGCTCTCGATTGTGCATCTGTAGAAGTTTGTGAGTGCTTTTGGTGACAAGCCGAATTTCTTCAGCCTCCTGAGATTGAAGAGGCGCTGCTGCGCCTTCTTCACGATGCTGTCTGTGTGAGTGGACCAATTCAGTTTGTCTGTGATGTGTATGCCGAGGAACTTAAAACTTGCTACCCTCTCCACTACTGTTCCATCGATGTGGATAGGGGGGTGTTCCCTCTGCTGTTTCCTGAAGTCCACAATCATCTCCTTAGTTTTGTTGACGTTGAGTGTGAGGTTATTTTCCTGACACCACACTCCGAGGGCCCTCACCTCCTCCCTGTAGGCCGTCTCGTCGTTGTTGGTAATCAAGCCTACCACTGTTGTGTCGTCCGCAAACTTGATGATTGAGTTGGAGGCGTGCGTGGCCACGCAGTCGTGGGTGAACAGGGAGTACAGGAGAGGGCTCAGAACGCACCCTTGTGGGGCCCCAGTGTTGAGGATCAGCGGGGAGGAGATGTTGTTGCCTACCCTCACCACCTGGGGGCGGCCCGTCAGGAAGTCCAGTACCCAGTTGCACAGGGCGGGGTCGAGACCCAGGGTCTCGAGCTTGATGACGAGCTTGGAGGGTACTATGGTGTTGAATGCCGAGCTGTAGTCGATGAACAGCATTCTCACATAGGTATTCCTCTTGTCCAGATGGGTTAGGGCAGTGTGCAGTGTGGTTGAGATTGCATCGTCTGTGGACCTATTTGGGCGGTAAGCAAATTGGAGTGGGTCTAGGGTGTCAGGTAGGGTGGAGATGATATGGTCCTTGACTAGTCTCTCAAAGCACTTTATGATGACGGAAGGGAGTGCTACGGGGCGGTAGTCGTTTAGCTCAGTTACCTTAGCTTTCTTGGGAACAGGAACAATGGTGGCCCTCTTGAAGCATGTGGGAACAGCAGACTGGTATAGGGATTGATTGAATATGTTCGTAAACACACCGGCCAGCTGGTCTGCGCATGCTCTGAGGGTGCGGCTGGGGATGCCGTCTGGGCCTGCAGCCTTGCGAGGGTTAACACGTTTAAATGTCTTACTCACCTCGGCTGCAGTGAAGGAGAGACCGCATGTTTTCGTTGCAGGCCGTGTCAGTGGCACTGTATTGTCCTCAAAGCGGGCAAAAAAGTTATTTAGTCTGCCTGGGAGCAGGACATCCTGGTCCGTGACTGGGCTGGATTTCTTCCTGTAGTCCGTGATTGACTGTAGACCCTGCCACATGCCTCGTGTCTGAGCCGTTGAATTGAGATTCTACTTTGTCTCTGTACTGACGCTTAGCTTGTTTGATAGCCTTGCGGAGGGAATAGCTGCACTGTTTGTATTCGGTCATGTTACCAGACACCTTGCCCTGATTAAAAGCAGTGGTTTGCGCTTTCAGTTTCACGCGAATGCTGCCATCGATCCACGGTTTCTGGTTAGGGAATGTTTTAATCGTTGCTATGGGAACGACATCTTCAACGCAAGTTCAAATGAACTCGCACACCGAATCAGCGTATTCGTCAATGTTGTTGTCTGACGCAATACGAAACATGTCCCAGTCCACGTGATGGAAGCAGTCTTGGAGTGTGGAGTCAGCTTGGTCGGACCAGCGTTGGACAGACCTCAGCGTGGGAGCCTCTTGTTTTAGTTTCTGTCTGTAGGCAGGGATCAACAAAATGGAGTCGTGGTCAGCTTTTCCGAAAGGGGGGCGGGGCAGGACCTTATATGCGTCGCGGAAGTTAGAGTAACAATGATCCAAGGTCTTTCCACCCCTGGTTGCGCAATCGATATGCTGATAAAATTTAGGCCAGGTAGGCTAGTTGAGAACAAGTTCTCATTTGCAACTGCGACCTGGCCAAGATAAAGCAAAGCAGTTCGACACATACAACAACACAGAGTTACACATGGAATAAACAAATACAGTAGGAAAATCTATATACAATGTGTGCAAATGAGGTAGGATAAGAGAGGTTAGGCAATAAATTGGCCATGGTGGCAAAGTAATTACAATATAGCAATTAAACACTGGAATGGTAGGATGTGCAGAGGATGAATGTGCAAGTTGAGATACTGGGGTGCAAAGGCACAAGATAAATAAATAAATAAATACAGTATGGGGATGAGCTAGATTGGATGAGCTATTTACAGATTAGCTATGTACAGATGAGCTGTGAGCTGCTCTGACAGCTGGTGCTTAAAGCTAGTGAGGGAGATATGAGTCTCCAGCTTCAGAGATTTTTGCAGTTCGTTCCAGTCATTGGCAGCAGAGAACTGGAAGGAGAGGCAGCCAAAGGAAGAATTGGTTTTAGGGGTGACCAGTAAGATATACCTGCTGGAGTGCGTGCTATGGGTGGGTGCTGCGATGGTGACCAGTGAGCTGAGATAAGGTGGGGCTTTACCTAGCAGAGACTTGTAGATGACCTGGAGCCAGAGGGTTTGGCCACGAGTATGAAGCGAGGGCCAGCCAACAAGAGCATACAGGTCGCAGTGGTGGGTAGTATATAGGGCTTTGGTGACAAAACGTATGGCACTGTGATAGACTGCATCCAATTTGTTGAGTAGAGTGTTGGAGGCTATTTTGTAAATGACATCGCCGAAGTCGAGGATCGGCAGGCTGGTCAGTTTTATGAGGGTATGTTTGGCACCATGAATGAAGGTTGCTTGGTTGCGAAATAGGAAGCCGATTCTAGATTTAATTTTGGAATGGAGATGTTTAATGTGAGTCTGGAAGGAGAGTTTACAGTCTAACCAGACATCCAATTTGTAGATGTCCACATATTCTAAGTCAGAACCGTCCAGAGTTGTGATTCTGGACGGGCAGACAAGTATGGGCAAGATCGGTTGAAGAGCATGCATATAGTTTTACTTGCATTTAAGAGCAGTTGGAGGCCACGGAAGGAGAGTTGTATGACATTGAAGCTCATCTGGAGGGCCAGAGGTAGGGCCAGAGGTATACAGAATGGTGTCGTCTGCGTAGAGGTGGATCAAAGAATCACCAGCAGCGAGAGCGACATCATTGATGTATACAGAGAAGAGAGTCGGCCCAAGAATTGAACCTTGTGGCACCCCCATAGAGACTGCCAGAGGTCCGGACAACAGGCCCTCCGGTTTGACATACTGAACTCTATCGGAGAAGTAGTTGGTGAACCAAGCGAGGCAATCATTTTAGAAACCAAGGTGGTTGAGTCTGCAAATAAGAATGTTGTAATTGACAGATGGCGGTTATGATATCGTTAAGGACCTTGAGCGTGGGCGAAGTGCATGGGATTCCTGGGAGTGCATTCTGATGAAGATCATCAAAGGTAATGAATATTTATTATGCTATTTATGACTAATGTTTACTACACAATATGGCGGATATCTTTTTGGCTGCTTTGTTGTCCGAGCGCTGTACTCAGATTATTGCATGGTTTGCTTTTTCCGTAAAGCTTTTTTGAAATCTGACACAGAGGTTGCATTAAGGAGAAGTGTATCTATATTTCCATGTCTAACAATTGTATTTTCATCGACATTTCTAATGAGTATTTCTGTAAACTGATGTGGCTTTCTGCAATTTCACTGGATGTTTTTGGAACAAGTGAACATAACGCGCCAACGTATACTGAGATTATTTTAATATAAATATGCACTGTATCGAACAAAACATACATGTATTGTGTAACATGAAGTCCTATGAGTGTCATCTGACACTTGACAGCCCCGTTATCCCGTTATCAGTCCCGTTGACGGCCCCGTTATCCCGTTATCAGTCCCGATGACGGCCCCGTTATCCCGTTATCAGTCCCGTTGACGGCCCCGTTATCCCGTTATCAGTCCCGTTAACGGCCCTAAGAAGTTTTAACCTCTACATCACCAGAGGAACAGAGGAGAAGTAGGATAAGGGTACGGCTAAAGGCTATAAGAACTGGCCGTCTAGCATGTTCGGGAACAGAGAGTAAAAGGAGCAGGTTTCTGGGCACGATAGCATAGATTCAAGGCATAAGGTACAGACAAAGGTATGGTAGGAAGAGAGTACATTGGAGGTAAACATAGACATTGAGTAATGATGAGAGAGATATAGTCTCTAGAGATGTTTAAACCAGGTGATGTCATCGCATATGTGGGAGGTGGAACAACATGGTTGATTAAGGCATATTGATCAGGGCTAGAGGCTCTACAGTGAAATAAGACAGTAATCACTAACCAGGACCTATCAAGCACTGACCCTGTGTTGCTCCTAGCCTGTTGCATTAACAGTCAGGAGGCTGAGTACTGTGACAGTAAAAATACCCCACTTCTCAATTCGCAGTGAAGCATTGTGGGATAATTAGAAGAACAGTGTCACCTTCCATGCCTGAATTTAAGTACGTTTTCACTTAAAGTTCAATGGCGTGCACATGTACAGCCATCTGTTTGTTACAGGGAGAGAGCATTCCTTCCGGTTGTAATGTTATGTTTACACAAAGAGAAGTCCTGTTCCTTCCAACTGCCACCCAGAGAACGTAGTAAGATAACTAGCAAGACAAAGATAAAAACGCTCATTGGTTATAGATAGTGCTTTATATTCTCAGATAGACATGATTGGATGGTCCCTTATTACACATGGAATACAACTAGTTTCAATACTGCAACTCCTCAGTGGAACAATACAACGTGGGGTGATCACATTAACATAGACTTTACACTGCATGTTCCTCTCATGTTTCTTCCCAGATGTAAAACTGAGATTGTAATATGTGACTATTGAAAAACAAACAGAAACGTGTCCTTCTTCATAGCCTACCATATGAGAAAGCTTATGGAACTAAAATGTCGTTTTACAACTAGACCTACATGTTTTCAGACATTCAAAATGGAAAAGCAGATTTCCTGAAGTAAACAGGCAAAAAGGAGGATTTCAAGATCACGGTATCCAGAGTCTTATAACATTTTAAAACGACACATTTTAACAAAATGGTGGGCTGGGCCAAGACTGATCAGCTCAACTAACCATTAAAAAGAATATTGTACGAAGAGAAGAGTTTCAGTCAATGTAAGGTCAATGCAAACACACAATATAAAACGTTTATTTACCGAATATAAAACATTTACTTACCTAATATATATAAAGTTTACCTAGCTAATCTGTATGAGACATTTAGAGGTGTATGTATCGTACATTTAGCAGAGTAACATGTCAATAAACACACAAAAACTCAACAATATGCTCTTATAGTTACGGCTTCTCCTTTGGTTGGAACGGTCCTTTTTTAAAAGCTATAGATCACAAGACCATCTAAAGTGTTGTTAGTGTGTGATGAGATACAAATTAAATACTGCAGGAATCTTTTGGACTCGTGACAGCGTTACTGAAAAGTGCACGGCTTCCTTCAGTCTTTTCCTAAGTGCATAATTATAATCTGCAACATCACTGTAATAAATAAAAGAGACAAGTTTCACAATATATTTCCCATATACATCCGTTTTTGTTTGTTTCTTGAATTGCTTAATTGATGTCCCAGCATACACAGGGTGTGTTTCAATTGAAACAGGTCATTCTCCTAGTGGAGGAAAACCTGCACAAAAAAAAACAATACCTCTGGTTACATAGACTGCAGAACATTAAAGTAGAGTCCAATATTCTGTCCTTTGTCCCTAAGAATGCACTGCTTTTACTGGTAAAATAAATATTGTGGAAACTGTCTAGCCCGTACCTACACCTATCCAATACTTTACATATGGGGAGTAGTGAACAAGTGCACACTTCAGGAGATTTGTAGTTACATAGCATTTATACTGCATGAATACATAGGAACACACCTAAACAGGTATTTAGAGCAAAAAGATTCAAATATTTAGCTGATTCTAAGATGCGTTAGCTAGCGAGTTAGCCTACCTGTTTCCAATTGGTTGGATGAGCAATACAGATGTCCTTTAGCCTAGCTAGCCTACCTGTTTTCAGTTGGTTGGATGAGTAATACAGATGTTCCTTAGCCTAGCTAGCCTACCTGTTTCCAATTGGTTGGATGAGCAATACAGATGTCCTTTAGCCTAGCTAGCCTACCTGTTTTCAGTTGGTTGGATGAGTAATACAGATGTTCCTTAGCCTAGCTAGCCTACCTGTTTCCAATTGGTTGGATGAGCAATACAGATGTCCTTTAGCCTAGCTAGCCTACCTGTTTTCAGTTGGTTGGATGAGCAATACAGATGTCCTTTAGCCTAGCTAGCCTACCTGTTTCCAATTGGTTGGATGAGTAATACAGATGTCCTTTAGCCTAGATCTGGAGGTTGATGAATGGAGCGAACCCCACCACATCCTGCAGTATCACCAGGGAAATAGACAGACAACAACAATACATTATAGATGATACTTCACATCCTTTCAGATGGAAATTTTGTACGGTCCTTACAGTACAATTGCTTTCATCAATGCCTCAGTGAAACAATACAAGACACTGTGTGTTCAGCCATTCACATTAAAACGTATAAGGTACCAGATGTTCTTAAGTGTTAAAACTGGGGGGGGGGGGGGGGGGGGGGGGGGGGGTGATATGTGATTATTCAAATACACTAATTGTTGTGTTATAAATGACAGTAGTAAGTGTACATGAGTGCGTCCTTCGCCCTCATACCTGCAGCAGCACAAGGGCCCTCTGTAGTGGTGGCTCCACGTCAATCTCAACGTTCCTCTTCCGCAGGGGGTCCAGACTGGACTCAGTCACGTTGTGACAGTGGTTCACCTTCAGAGACTGCAGCTTGGGGCAGTACTCTGCAACAGTCCTGCACGCACACACACACAGCAGGACCAAAAGGTGTAAGGGCAGGTTTACCAGTGGATATCAAAGTAGGAGTGCCAGTCTCCCCTTCATCCAAAGCAAGCTGGAGCAGGATGTACTCTGCGACCGTCCTGGACACAGCACGAAGAGGGTTCTTACAGGTGTGCCATTGCAGATGATCTAAAAAATGTGTCATGACATTACCCTGTTGGGTGAGGTTTATGACCCCCCCCCCTCCCCTCCCCCATAAATACCTTTTCTCTCTCTACTCTACAGAATGGACTCTTGGAAAGCCTTTTTTTTAACATAGAGATAGTATGGTAACATCAAAAGGTTGGGGAATGGGACAATATTTCTGTAATCCAACCAGTTGAAAGTGTCCGTTTTTACTTAAAGAATATGATGTCAGATCAGTTGTCGTCTGGGACATTATTACTGATGATAGGATGACATAAATTCTATCTTGGAAAGTCTACACATTCTAGTTATCAGATTCACATGAAATTGTTATGCAATTGAAATGTTTAAATATGAAACTATTTGTGAAAATATTAAAATGTAATTTTATCTTTCTAAATGAGAGAATTGTTTTCATAAGTCATTTTATGCTCACTCAGTGGCCACGCCCAACTGTCTGGAGAGGGATGAAACATGTCCTTCTCTTCCCCAGTATAAAGCCTAGACTAGTATATGAACCTGACTAGAACCTGACTAGTATATCAACTTGACTAGTATAGGATCCTGACTAGAACCTGTACCAGACTAGCATGTGAACCAAACTAGGTAATGAACCAGACTAGAACCTGGCTAGTACATGAACCTGGTTAGTACATTAACCTGACTAGTACATGAACCAGACTACAACCTGACTAGTATATGAACCTGACTAGTATATGAACCTGACTAGTATATGAACTTGACTAGTATATGAACCTGACTAGTATATGAACCAGACTAGTACATGAACCAGACTAGTACATGAACCAGACTAGTACATGAACCTGACTAGCATATGATCCTGACTAGCATATGATCCTGACGAGTATATTAACCTGCCTTGTACACGAACCTGACTGGTATATCAACCTGACTAGTATATGATCCTGACTAGAAGCTGATTAGTATATTAACCTGACTAAATATATGAACCTGACTAGAGCCTAAATAGTATATAACCCTGACTAGTATATTAACCTGATTAGTATACAGACCTGACTAAGTATATTAACCTGACTAAGTATATGAACCTGACTAGAACCTAAATAGTATATATGACTAGTATATAGATAACCTACATTAGCAAAATACAAACACACACAGACAGAGAGAGATGATACCAATGATTTGAGCAGTCAGTGTATCAAAACAACAGTACCTGATGGAGTCGTTCCTAACCCTCAGGCAGCCTGTCAGGTCCAGCTGTTCCAGCTCCCTGCAGTTCTTGGCCACTTCCTCCACAGACACGTCTGTAATGTTGGCGTTGACCGCCACAGACAGCGACCTCATCTTCAGACACTTCTTGGATAAATAGCAGATGGCCTCGTCTTTGAGCTGGCGGCAGGCAGTCAGGTCGATGGACCTCAGGCCCCCACAGTGGTCAGCCAGGCTGCGTATGGACAGGCTGTCCACCCATTCACAGTGGGCCAGGCCCAGGTACTGCAGGTGTGTGCAGCTCAACGACACCGCTACTAAGGAGTGACGGGTCAGCCGGTCACATCCCCTCATGTCTACTCTCAGCAGGTGCTGGTTCTGGCCAATCACAGGCAGCAGCTCCGTGTCTGTCACCCAATCAGAGCAGTTCTGGACGGACAAGTTCTGTAGGACTTTGTTGTCCCTTAGTATGTTGCAGAATGCCTCCTTGGGAATGCTAGGCCCTATCTGTGAACATTACAGGAGTGTGATCTAAAACTGAGTATTAGGCTAAATAGTGTATGAGCATTTAAGTACAAGAAACTGTAAGGAAATCCTGAAATAAATAGAATGGGTCATGTGTGGCCTACCTGTGTGAGGTCAAAGGTGCGACAGTTGGCCAGGTACACCTGGATGAGGGCATAGAACTGCTTGCTCACTCTCTGTAGCCGCACCAGCTGGCGTAATGGCAGGTAGCAGAAGATGTGCGTTACCAACACATCCTCCCAGGGCAAATCCAAGAGGTGACATCTGCCAACAGACATTTCAAACTTGATCAACTGATGAACAAGTTAATGGACAAATTTAGCACAGTCACACATCAACGTCTGCCTCGCGTTCGAACTAGCTCTACAAAGATTGATGGCTAGATATGTAGCTAGCTAGCTCAAGCGTAAAGCATGTGATGATTCTGCAGGACATGCATTCTCCAAATGCCGTAGCAAACTACAGTAGTAAGAATAGGTAACTAACGGTTAGCTAGTTCTGCTGACACGTTTTTATTGTTACGTTAAAACAAAAATACATTGTGCTTACAAAATACATACTTGCAACACTCTGTTTCCGCATCCATTTTGAATCCGCAGAAATATGCGAGATAGCTACATGTACAACGACAGTTTGTTAGCTATCTTGTGAGCCTTGGTTGAAGCTTTCTGGATCAGCGACAGCTTTTTTGTCTGTATTCCCAAACTTCCGGGTTCGTTCACTGGGTACGTTCCAGAATGCAGAGTCAACCTCTCTGCGCAGGAATAGGGAATCTATATCTCAGTAAATGTGTTTGTTTTGGGAGAAATAAAGCTGAGAAAAATAATACATTGGAGTAGTTATTGATGGTCTTTGACAAGTATGTGCGATGTTTTGGTAAAAAAAATATATATACGACCGAGCGTTAGGATCCAAGTGACATTCGACGCCTGTGGATTTTACCGATACGCACCACCGGTCAATGTCTGTTACACGAGAGGAATATTATCTTTGCTGTAAGCGCTCCAAACAAGGAAAAGCATCGTTTTTCTTTTGTCATATTGGCAATCGTAGGAATGACTTGATCAGTTCTTTATCAGAAGGAATTATTTTTATTATCCAATGGTTGCTCACAATGTGAAGAGCTTTGATTCATGTCAGTAAATAAAAAGTGTTCTACAAATGCAATGTATTAAAATGTATAGCAAACAAAAGGTATGGGCCAATCTTTGACACAGCAATAACCAATAGGCTCAATTAATTAAATATTAAATTCCATCTAAGCTTTGGTTATGTTGATCATACTTATTTCTCTACCATGTATAAAATAATCAATAATATGACGATATAGTACTTTATTTGTTTATTGTAAAATAGATCATATGTCCTATAGTGACCCCAGGAACGGCACCAATATTAGTATTTATTAGTATATTATTAGTATTTCCAAGATATGCATCAATTTTCTTACATACCTGTCAAGTGAATAACGAGAGATAACCAATGACTAACTGTCACTAACATGATCTGCATACCCATGCAAACTGCTGAACAAATAACCATCCTGTCAATTCATCTCTTAGCATGCAGCGACACAATGGAGTCAACCACGCTGAACAACTGCTGAGCCTATAGTTATGGTTCTCTGAATGAGGAGGACCAACCGGGTGGCTTTAGTGAATACCCACCGCTGACTGCTCTGCTCTGGATAAAGGCTACAAGCTAAAGAAGAAGTAGAACCTCTAATGGCGTGCGTTAAATCAATCTATGATTTCAGCGCTGAGACCTTGAACGGTCAGAGCGTTCCTCTCGGTATCTACAGGGGCAAGGTGCTCCTCATTGTCAACCTGGCCACCTTCTGAGGGTCAACGATAGAGGAGGTAGGCTAACGAGGATTCATGGTGCCAGCCTATACAGGCTAAAAGCCTAATGCGGGCATAGGCCAAACTTTTGATTGTGTTGTAGTATTAGAGATATTCTAGAGTCAGCCCAAGGGGAATGTGGAGGTGGTGTTCTAATTGTATGTGTCATCCTAACAGTACCACAGAATGAACGCACTCATGGAAATGTTTGGTGACCTCAACTTCACTGTCCTGGGATTCCCCTGCAATCAGTTTGGTCTTCAGGCACCTGGTAAGAGAGTATTTTTGAAATAACAATAAAGGTTTTTGATCTGTTGTAACTTACAGGCCTACTTTGTCTCTAGGAGTAATGCTATGTGTCAAAACGCTCATGTGTGGGCTCCCGAGTGGCGCATCGGTCTAAAGCACTGCATCTCACTACAGACCCTGGTTCAATTCCAGGCTGTATCACAACCAGTTGTGATTGGGAGTCCCAAAGGGTGGCGAACAATTAGCCCATTGTTGTCCTGGTTAGGGGTAGGCCGTCATTGTAAATAAGAATCTGTTCTTAAATGACTTGCCAAGTTAAATAGTATGCTTGTTTGTCATGCGTGATGACGAGACCAGTCTGTTTTTATAAATGCCTCTGTTTCAGAACTAATAAGCTCACTGGTCTGTTGCATTTGTTGTTGTTTCTTCCTTCAGAGGTAAATCATGAAACCCTCAACCTTCTCAAGTATGTAAGGCCAGGTGGGGGGTTTGTCCCCAAGTTCCCTGTGTTTGGCAAGATCGAGGTCAATGGGTTGAATGAAGAACCTCTTTTCGCCTATCTCAAGGTAGTATATTTGACATGTCCTCTTTTCGCCTATCTCAAGGTAGTATATTTGACATGTCCTCTTTTCGCCTATCTCAAGGTAGTATATGTCCTTATGCACTATTATGTACTGCACTCTGGGGACAAGTTGAATACCTTATGGACATTAGACCTCACTAACAGCATTTGTTAATATCTTGTACAACAGGAGTCTTTGCCCTATGTGAACCCTGTCATAGGAGATATAAAGAAGTTCTACTGGTCACCCATCAAAGTCAACGACATTCGCTGGAACTTTGAGAAGTTTCTAATCGATTCTGATGGGGCGCCTTTCAGGCGGTAAGTTAAACACATGAATGAAAAATGATTTGACAGTATATATAACATGTATCAATCATTCATGCATTCATTCAATTAATTAATTAATTAACAAATAAGATTTGAAAATACTTAATGTCTTATTCTATAATGGCCTCTCCTTTTCCCCAGTTATGAACTTCATGGCCCTACTGAGAAAGTGGAAAAAGACATTGCAGGCCTACTATAAATGGAGTCATCTGTTCCCTTTATGGCTGTCAAGAAAGTGGGTCCTTCATCAGCAGAGGCAGAGTGACGATCCCTCAGTAAATGCAGACTAAATGCAGCTGAGCTGGATCTGATGGAGAAGGGAGAAGGACTCTGAGTTTCAGTGCATTCACTCAGAATATCAGATCCCTCCAGCCCCTGTTGGTGACCAGTAGGCATATCACTATGGTCTCAATATAACTAACTACTCCCTTTTGTTATTGTTGCAAAACAGAGGAAGTCAATAAATCTTTTGGCTGAAATCTTACAATGTGTTGTCCATTTAATTGTTTAACATTGTTAAAACAACATGTGTAGGCTACAGTAGGATAAACCCAAGTCTCCAGCTGCATAGAAACTCAAGCCTACTTGTATGGAAGGATATACAATATACACCATTTAACCGAGCACTGTGGATGTTTGAGAATAAAATAAACAATTCACTATTTGGATTGTTTTATGTTTGACATTTCTATTCTTTGACATTTTTACGATCAAAGAGACTGCTATTCTGTAAAAAATACCCCCTTTTTTAAAGGTGGTAATGATGGTAGTAGACAAGGAAGAAAAGTGGAATATGTTTTGAGTGAATATGGAATGGAGGATATCACAGAACCTTTGGAAAAGCTACAGAAGGAAATTGAACGTGACGAGAGTGAGGTTGAATTAACTACGGTGGCAGGTGGTGTGGTGAGGGAGCTTGGCGTCACGTGTAAAAACAGGGACACGTCCTCCAGTAGCTCAGAGATGGAGCCTGAGAGTGAGGTTGAATTAACTGCGGTGGCAGGTGGTGTGGTGAGGGAGCTTGGCGTCACGTGTACAAACAGGGACACGTCCTCCAGTAGCTCAGAGATGGAACCTGGGAGTGAGGATGCAGTATGGGGAGGACCGCCGAGTTTGAATGAAGTAGAATCTGGTCCAGTAGGACTGACATTTTTGGAGAAAGTGGTCGCTTGGCCTCACCCTCCAGTACAGTAGATGGCGGTGTATGCACCTTCAAGTTGGATGCAATCCACCAACCAAATCCCAAAGAAGAAGAAGCGAAGAGAAGAAAAAAAAAAAAGAAATTTCCCGAAGTTGTCACCGGACGCATGCGTATTTCACTGTTCAATGTCACAGCAACAATTGAACATGGCTGCCGTGGGTTTCAGAAATTGGGCTCGAGCTCTTTCCAGAGGGAAACAGCCAGGCTTCTCGGCGCTTTTCTCCCAAATCAGAGCAGGTTGGTTCATGGATCTTTATCGTTGTACTTATGCAAAATGCCTGTATCACGTTGGAATGGAAGTTAGAACATGCCAGGCAAAGTGTCGCTAACCTTGAGCTAGCCTACAACAGAGCTGCATCTCGTTCAGTGGTTTACTAACGTTAGTGAACGCTTCATTCAGTATTATGTAGCTAACTGTCTACGATCAAATATTAGGCTAGATCCCATACACGGTTACCTGGCCAGCCAACGTTACTGTCTTTGGATAACTTGTGCAAGTAGCTACGCTAGGTATATACACTGTATATTTCTTAAAGCAATTCCTAACGTTACTCTCAAACGGCTAGTTAGCTAACAATCCCACTCTGGTTGATCATGGGGCTAAATGGTACTGTATTAACGTCTTTCCAAATGTTGTATAGCCTCTGGACCTTCCAAGGGCATGCTGCCAGGGCCATACCCCCAAACGCCCGAGGAAAGAGCAGCTGCAGCGAAGAAGTACAACATGAGGCTGGAGGATTATGAACCAATCCCGGATAATGGCGAGGGGTAAGGAAGCGAGGTAGCGTGGATAAGGAAGGGCACACATGCCATTGTTTTCCTGTCATCTATACACCACCCCATTACAGCAGGAGCTATGTCGCTTTGCCAGACAACTAGCAAATTGATTTGGTAATTCAACCTGTGGGTTGAACTCACTGAAATGACTGAGGCTCTGCATCCCAAACGGTATACAATTCCCTACATAGTGCACTAGTTTTGACCAGAGCCCTATGGGATGCACTATATATAAGGTATGAGAACAAATATTGGACAGCAATGGGAGTTTTAACATTTCAGGATATGTGCATTACCTAAGGTTATTCACCTACACACTTTTTTTCTTGTTGTGTTTCTGTAGGTATGGAGACTACCCACAATTGCCAGACAGATCCCAGCATGAGAGAGACCCCTGGTATTCCTGGGACCATCCAGACCTGAGGAGGAACTGGGGGGAGCCGGTAAGATAGAGGACGAACTGGGGGGAGCCGGTAAGATAGAGGAGGAACTGGGGGGAGGCGGTAAGATAGAGGAGGAACTGGGGGGAGGCGGTAAGATAGAGGAGGAACTGGGGGGAGGCGGTAAGATAGAGGAGGAACTGGGGGGAGGCGGTAAGATAGAGGAGGAACTGGGGGGAGGCGGTAAGATAGAGGAGGAACTGGGGGGAGGCGGTAAGATAGAGGAGGAACTGGGGGGGAGACTAATAGTGTTGTCAAGATACAGTATCAGATCTCACTCTACTTACACTGAACAAAAATATAAATGCAACATGTAAAAGATTGGTTTCATATGCACAAGGTAGTAAATTTTTTTTTTTTTTAAATGCATATTTCCAATTTTGATCATTTGTTTACATCCCTGTTATTGAGCATTTCTTCTTTGCCAAGATAATCCATCCACCTGACAGGTGTGACATATCAAGAAGCTGATTAAACAGCATGAGCATTACAAAGGTACACCTTGTGCTGGGGACAATAAATGGCCACTAAAATGTAAAGTTTTTTCACACAACACAATGCCACAGATGTCTCAAGTTTTGAGGGAGTGTGCAGTTGGTATGCTGACTGCAGGAATCTCCACCAGTGTTATGTTAATTTCTCTACCATAAGCCGCTTCAATGTCATTTTAGAGAATTTTGCAGTACTTCCAACCGGGCTCACAACCGCAGACCACGTGTAACCACGCAAGCCCAGGACCACCACATTCGGCCTCTTCACCTGTGGGATCGTCTGAGACCAGCCACCCGTACAGCTGATGAAACTGTGGGTTTGCACAAACAAAGAATATCTGCACAAGCTGTCAGAACCCGTCTCAGGGAAGCTCATCTTCGTGCTTGTTGTCCTCAACAGGGCCTTGACCTGACTGCAGTTTGGTGTCGTAACTGACTTCAGTGGGCAGATGGCCACTGGGAAAGAGGGGGAGGTGTGCTCTTCACGGGTGAATATCGGTTTCAACTGTACCGGGTAGATGTATGTGTATGGCGTTGTGTGGGCGAGCAGTTTTCTGTTGTGAACAGAGTGCCCCATGGTGTGGTTATGGTATAGGCAGGCAGGGATAAGCTACGGACAATGAACACAATTGCATTTAATCAAAGGCCATTTTGAATGCACAGAGATACCGTGCTGCAGTCCTGAGGTCCATTGTCGTGCCATTCATCTGCCGCCATCACCTCATGTTCCAGCATGATAATGCACAGCCCCATGTTACAAGGATCTGTACACTTCCTGGAGGCTGAAAATGTCCCCGTTCTTCCATTGCCTGCATACTCACCAGACATGTCACCCGTTGAGCATGTTTGGGATGCTCTGGATCCACGTGTACGACAGAGTGTTCCAGTTCCTGCCAATATCCAGCAACTTCACATATCCATTGAAGCGGAGTGGAACAACATTCCACAGGCCACAATCAACAGCCTGATCAACTCTATGTGAAGGAGATGTCGTGCTGCATGAGGCAAGTGGTGGTCACACCAGATACTGACTGGGTTTCTGATCCACACTCCAACCTTTTTTTTGGTAAGGGCGTTTGTGACCAACAGATGTATATCTGTATTCCCAGGCATGTGAAATCCATAGATCAGGGCTTAATTTATTTCTTTTTCAGTGTATATTAAAAATAAAAGACATCTGCCTACAAGTATTGTGACTACACAACTGACTAATAAGACTATATAGTAGGTCTGGGACCATACCAGTATCCCGATACTTGTTTAGTATCGTGACTACACAACTGACTAATAAGACTATATATTAGGTCTGGGACAATACCAGTATCCCGATACTTGTTTAGTATCGTGACTACACAACTGACTAATAAGACTATATATTAGGTCTGGGTCAATACCAGTATCCCGATACTTGTTTAGTATCGTGACTACACAACTGACTAATAAGACTATATATTAGGTCTGGGTCAATACCAGTATCCCGATACTTGTTTAGTATCGTGACTACAACTGACTAATAAGACTATATATTAGGTCTGGGACAATACCAGTATCCCGATACTTGTTTAGTATCGCGACTACACAACTGACTAATAAGACTATATATTAGGTCTGGGTCAATACCAGTATCCCGATACTTGTTTAGTATCGCGACTACACAACTGACTAATAAGACTATATATTAGGTCTGGGACCATACCAGTATCCCGATACTTGTTTAGTATCGTGACTACAACTGACTAATAAGACTATATATTAGGTCTGGGACAATACCAGTATCCCGATACTTGTTTAGTATCGCGACTACACAACTGACTAATAAGACTATATAGTAGGTCTGGGACAATACCAGTATCCCGATACTTGTTTAGTATCGTGACTACACAACTGACTAATAAGACTATATATTAGGTCTGGGACCATACCAGTATCCCAATACTTGTTTAGTATCGTGACTACACAACTGACTGCTAAGACTATATATTAGGTCTGGGACCATACCAGTATCCCGATACTTGTTTAGTATCGTGACTACACAACTGACTAATAAGACTATATATTAGGTCTGGGACAATACCAGTATCCCGATACTTGTTTAGTATCGTGACTACACAACTGACTAATAAGACTATATATTAGGTCTGGGACAATACCAGTATCCCGATACTTGTTTAGTATCGCGACTACACAACTGACTGCTAAGACTATATATTAGGTCTGGGACAATACCAGTATCCCGATACTTGTTTAGTATCGTGACTACAACTGACTAATAAGACTATATATTAGGTCTGGGACAATACCAGTATCCCGATACTTGTTTAGTATCGCGACTACACAACTGACTATATAGTAGGTCTGGGACAATACCAGTATCCCGATACTTGTTTAGTATCGTGACTACACAACTGACTGCTAAGACTATATATTAGGTCTGGGACCATACCAGTATCCCGATACTTGTTTAGTATCGTGACTACACAACTGACTGCTAAGACTATATATTAGGTCTGGGACAATACCAGTATCCCGATACTTGTTTAGTATCGTGACTACACAACTGACTGCTAAGACTATATATTAGGTCTGGGACCATACCAGTATCCCGATACTTGTTTAGTATCGTGACTACACAACTGACTGCTAAGACTATATATTAGGTCTGGGACCATACCAGTATCCCGATACTTGTTTAGTATCGTGACTACACAACTGACTGCTAAGACTATATATTAGGTCTGGGACAATACCAGTATCCCGATACTTGTTTAGTATCGTGACTACACAACTGACTGCTAAGACTATATATTAGGTCTGGGACAATACCAGTATCCCGATACTTGTTTAGTATCGTGACTACACAACTGACTAATAAGACTATATATTAGGTCTGGGACAATACCAGTATCCCGATACTTGTTTAGTATTGCAACAAGAAAACAACACAAAGCAGATTAACTAATTTAGGAAAACGGCGCTAATGTTGGCAACAAACATGTTACCCAGAGTCACATTTTGTATTTATTTTCCAAGCTAAAGCACACAACATTTTACACAAAGCAGTTTTTTATAAAGAGCCAAAGAGTTGCTTCGTGTAAATATTTTGCCATGGGAAAATATGACAATACTGATATCGTTACTGTATTCACAGTGCGCCACTTGTTGTTTACTGTAAAGTATTGTGTACATTTATGCACGTAGACATTTGAAAATGGCAGGACGTGAATGTGTGTAAGCTACGACTCATTATCTGCTCATGTATTTCCCCCCTGACTCATTGACAATATGGTTCTCGCCTGTTGCATGTTTTCGTTCTAGATCCACTGGGATTTTGACATGTTCATCAGGAATCGAGTGGACACGTCGCCCAGCCCTGTGGCCTGGCACACCATGTGCAAACATCTGTTTGGTTTCGTTGGATTCATGCTGCTGATGTTCTACCTTGGGGAGAAGTTTCCATCTTACCAGCCGGTGGTAAGTATTGCATTGAGCAAAGCATCAGTCTTTGTCTCCATTGTAATCGCTGTTGTAACCCCCTAAGATGTCACAGACCAGAAGATAATATAATGATGTCTTTCCTGTTGTAACCCCCTAAGATGTCACAGACCAGAAGATAATATAATGATGTCTTTCCTGTTGTAACCCACTAAGATGTCACAGACCAGAAGATAATATAATGATGTCTTTCCTGTTGTAACCCCCTAAGATGTCACAGACCAGAAGATAATATAATGATGTCTTTCCTGTTGTAACCCCCTAAGATGTCACAGACCAGAAGATAATATAATTATGTATTTCCTGTTGTAACCCCCTAAGATGTCACAGACCAGAAGATAATATAATGATGTCTTTCCTGTTGTATTGAAACCCTTTCCCATTTTGGCATCTCAAGACATTTTTTACTATGACGGCAAGGTAGCCTAGTGGTTAGAGTGTAGAGGCGGCAGGGTAGTCTAGTGGTTAGAGCGTTGGACTAGTAACCGGAAGGTTGCAAGTTCAAACCCCCGAGCTGACAAGGTACAAATCTGTCGTTCTGCCCCTGAACAGCCAGTTAACCCACTGTTCCTAGGCTGTCACTGTAAATAAGAATATGTTCTTAACTGACTTGCCTAGTTAAATAAAGGTAAAATAAATAAAACATAAAAAAATCTGGATTTGAGAAGGGCTTATCCAATAATGGGTCTACCCCGTGGACACTAACATGGGATTTTACAGTTGGAGCAACAGATCTGATCCCTGAATACAGTTTAATGACGGGTGTACACGGAGTCGGAGATGATGCTACTGCTGTTAGTGTTTTCATTTGTTTCCTTGCCCTGCTACCAATTCAATAGTGTGAAGACATGCATTGGTAACTGAAGTGCATTTATCATATTCCACCATATTTTGCTATTTAATTTCCTTATAATAGCTTTCTGGTATTTATTGAAGACCATTTGAGCACCTCTCACACACTCACCAAACACATGTTTTTAAAAAGTACAAAGGTCTTCAAATGTCCTCTTCTGTAGGAAAGGTGAATAGGTACATCCTGTCTGATGCCCCCTGTTAGGTCATCCCTGTTCTCTATTCCAGGCACCCAAACAATATCCTTACAGCAACCTGCACCTAGAGAGAGGAGAGGATCCTGAGAAACAACCTGAAGAAGTCAAACATTTTAACATTTAACAATCTGCTTCTCTAAATGTGTATATTTCTGTCTAATAAAGAGTTATTCGTGTGACTTCAGTCACATTCCTTGATCTTTGACCTAGATCTTATTCTTCGGAAAGCTACTCCTTCTAAATCCCTTTTAAGATCGAATGGCTTTTCAAACTTTAAAACGTGCAGGCAACTCTGGAATATGTTGCTTGTGTACAACTTTATAATATCACTTATCCGTGTTGTCGCCTGCTTCCCGTGTCGTTGCCTGTTTCCCGTGTCGTCGCCTGCTTCCCGTGTCGTCGCCTGCTTCCCGTGTCGTCGCCTGTTTCCCGTGTCGTCGCCTGTTTTCCTGAATTTAGATTGTGTCACGAGCCAACAAGCAATATCCCATAATGCCAGAGAGGAATTATGCATAAAGAGTCATAAGTTGCACGGATTCACTCTGTGTGCAGTAATAGGGATTAACATGGTTTTGTAATGACTACTTCACCTCTGTACCCCACACATACAATTATCTGTAAGGTTCCTCAGTCGAGCAGTGAATTTCAAGCACAGATTCAAACAGATACCCATCTACCAATAGGTGCAAAGGTCACCTATTGGTAGATGGGTAAAATAAAAAAAAAAGCAGACATTTGAATATTCCCTTTAAGCATGGAGAAGTAATTAATGACACTTTGGAAGGTGTATCAATACACCCAGTCACTACACAGATACAGGCCTCCTTCCTAACTCTGTTACCGGAGAGGAAGGAAACCACTCAGGGATTTCACCATGAGGTCAATGGTGACTTTAAAACAGAGTTTAATGATTGTGATAGAAAACTGAGGATGGCTCTACAACGTTGTAGTTAGTCCACAATATTAACCTAAATGACAGACTGAAAAGGAAGTCTGTACAGAATAAAAATATTATAAAAACATGCATCCTGTTTGCAACAAGGAACTAAAGTAAAACAGCAAAGAAATTAACCTTATGTCCTGAATCCTGTTTTGTGCAAATCCATCACTGAGTACCACTCTTCATATTTTGCAGCATCATGTTATTATGGGCAATGTTCCCTCAAAGCAATTTCGGCACTGAAAAAAATATCAGGCCTGCTGAGAGCAAACTTGAATGTTGTGAACATTCTGTGTAACTTCGAGCACTGTGAACACTTGAGGCTTTACCCACTTTAAGTTACCGTTTCAGACAGTGGTCAAGTAGGCTACTGTGGCTATTTGATCATGATGTAGGCCTACCAGAATGGCCTACCATCAAATCTAATTGAGATAATGCCTCCCATAACATTTTAACATGGAAATAGCTGTTTGAAAATTGCCTACAGTACCAGCCAATGTGTGGTGTTCAATGTAGGCCTACATTTCATCAGACTTTTGAAAAAATATACAGGGCTTGACATTAACCTGTTAATCCAAGAAATGACTTTACAAAATAAAATGCATTATTATTCTCATTCCATTATTACAAAGAATCAAACAAATTATGCTACTCTCTGCCTATTGGCTACTTAGCTTATTTAAGCCTGCCTCAAAATACAACACTGCCCCTTTAAGACATAACAAAGCTCTTTACCAGATTGGCTTTTCAAAGATGTCTAGAAATGCACAAGTTTTGTGCTCTTGTAGGAAGCAATCACTCCCCTATTTTTGACTACTAATGATCTTTAACTGGGTTAATAAATGACTAACTAGCAAAGGATATAAACAAATGTACACACATGGTTACATGCAGCTCTCGCTTTGATCTGAAAACAAGCACATCTACTCAAGACCACTCATGCTGTAAACACAGTCCAGTTCAAAGTGAATGGCACAGATCCATATATGGCAATGGTCTATTTGCATATAGGCCTATTGGCAGCTCTGATTGGTTAGGCCTCACCGGTCTGTGTGTAGAGTATGGGCGGAGTGGTGCTTGTCAATGAAATAGAATCCTACACTGATATGTTCTGCCTACAACACAATGTCTTGACTAGTTTGTTTTTGTTTCGGTATGTTGCATTGAAAGTGGCTAATATTGCGTTGATTCTATCACAATTCCCACAGTAAAGGGAAACGTTGATAGTGTTAACTAAGGGAGAAAACTTGACGAAAGTTGAGTGAAGTTCAATCTCATGCATCTCTGCGCAGGCTGTGTGGCAGTCATGGGGAGTGGGGGGGGACGACCCATTTATGGTCACAAAGTAGATGAAGGATGCATTGGGAGAAGTCGAGTCAGTCAGAATGACTGTTGATTTCATTTGTGTGAAAAGGTCAAAAGCAGAAAGCACTGTGAATGCTACGATTATTGGAGTAGGACACTGATAAGCAAGATGGCAGCTTCGCTTCAAGTCCATATAAGCATTTCGCTAAACTCGCAATAACATCTGCTACCCATGTGTATCTGACCAATAAAATGTGATAATTGGTGTCATATCTGGTGTGTCGATGGAGATTGAGGCTTCATGGTTTAAGATGAACATGCCAGGCATAGTTGATTCAAGTCTCTTAACGCACACTGTGAATGGAAAGAAGGAGAAAGGGCTATTGTTGATGTTTGATGAAGAAGTTCCCATGTAAAGCTGGGATATATGAGATATGTGGTGGGATCTGATGTACAAAATCCACTTTAATGTCGTAAATGTAAAAATAAAATAAAAAGTCCACTTGTCAAGTGTTTGCAAACGGAATAGAGTCTGAGGATGCACGGTGTTGCCATTGTGATGGGAATCACGTTCCAGGGTTCCCTGAGTGCCCTGTTAGGCTGAAGGAGGTCAGAGTAGGAAGGGTCAGGGCTGTCGAGAAGGTGTCCTGTGTAGAGGCAGTGAAAATTGTCGAAGCAGCGCGTAGAGATGATGAAGCTATGGCAGAGGATGATCTCCAACAGTCTGTGGATGTCAGTCAATTGAGAGATCCTGAAATACTAATCGTATAGAAGGTGGATTTGGTTGTGTTTATTGAGCAGGTTTGTACATGACAGACTAACAAAAAAAATCGAAGAAATTGTGAAAGGGACTAATAGGTTCTTAGATCTCCAGGATTTCACAGCTGACATTTCCCAGAAGGGAGCGGGATTGTCCAGTGTTGACGAGTGGGAAGGATGTGGCAGTAAAAGATGAGAATAAGGCAGAGATGATGGCCAAAGCATTTGTCCAAGTGCAAAGCTCTGTAAATGTGTCAGAGGAGGAGGCGAGAGAGAACAAGAGAGTGCTGGATAGGAGGGAGGATGTAAAGGATGCGTTGAATGCACCATTTACCATGGCAGAGGTGAAAAGGGCAATAAGTAATGCTGGGTTAACTTCACCTGGGAAAGATGAGATGTGCCATGTTATTTTTTTAAACCTTTATTTAACCAGGCAAGTCAGTTAAGAACAAATTCTTATTTTCAATGACGGCCTAGGAACAGTGGGTTAACTGCCTGTTCAGGGGCAGAACGACAGACTTGTACCTTGTCAGCTCGGGGGTTTGAACTTGCACCCTTCCGGTTACTAGTCCAACGCTCTAACCACTAGGCTACCCTGCCACCCCATGTTGGCCCATCTTAGTGATGAAGCACTGGATAAGGTATTGGTGTTGTACCACAGAGTGTGGGAATAGGGGAAACTACCAGACAGCTGGAAGGAGCACTAGTGGTACCAATCTGGGAATAGGGGGAAACTACCAGACAGCTGGAAGGAGCACTTGTAGTACCAATCTGGGAATAGGGGAAACTACCAGACAGCTGGAAGGAGCACTAGTGGTACCAATCTGGGAATAGGGGGAAACTACCAGACAGCTGGAAGGAGCACTTGTAGTACCAATCTGGGAATAGGGGAAACTACCAGACAGCTGGAAGGAGCACTAGTGGTACCAGTCTGGGAATAGGGGGAAACTACCAGACAGCTGGAAGGAGCACTAGTGGTACCAATCCGGGAATAGGGGGAAACTACCAGACAGCTGGAAGGAACACTAGTGGTACCAATCTGGGAATAGGATAAACTACCAGACAGCTGGAAGGAGCACTAGTGGTACCAGTCTGGGAATAGGGGGAAACTACCAGACAGCTGGAAGGAGCACTAGTGGTACCAATCCGGGAATAGGGGGAAACTACCAGACAGCTGGAAGGAACACTAGTGGTACCAATCTGGGAATAGGATAAACTACCAGACAGCTGGAAGGAGCACTAGTGGTACCAATCTGGGAATAGGGGAAACTACCACACAGCTGGAAGGAGCACTAGTGGTACCAGTCTGGGAATAGGGGGAAACTACCAGACAGCTGGAAGGAGCACTAGTGGTACCAATCCGGAAGCCAGGGAAGGACAGGACATACTGGGTCAGCATTTGTAGTGCAGGAATGCGGGGTGGCAGTCAGGAAACGCAGTACAGATATTCTGTCAGAGTTGATGGTCATACCGTTGGCCTTTCAGTGGGTGGAGGAAGTCAAGCCAGACAGAGTAGTTATTTTGCTCTGATTCATGTGCAGTGTTAATGAGTATTCAGTCCGTTAGGTCATGTAGAAGACAAGACCTGCTGTATAAGGTGCTACAAACCCCACGGCAGGATTATGGGACAGATGGGAATACAGATAAGATTTACTTGGTCCCAGCCCATGTGGGGGTGGAGGGGAACGAGGCAGTTGATGTACTGGCTAAACAAGCACTTAGTAGTGGGGATGTTGATGTACTGGCTAAACAAGCACTTAGTAGTGGGGATGTTGATGTACTGGCTAAACAAGCACTTAGTAGTGGGGATGTTGATGTACTGGCTAAACAAGCACTTAGTAGTGGGGATGTTGATGTACTGGCTCAACAAGCACTTAGTAGTGGGGATGTTGATGTACTGGCTCAACAAGCACTTAGTAGTGGGGATGTTGATGTACTGGCTCAACAAGCACTTAGTAGTGGGGATGTTGATGTACTGGCTCAACAAGTACTTAGTAGTGGGGATGTTGATGTACTGGCTCAACAAGCACTTAGTAGTGGGGATGTTGATGTACTGGCTCAACAAGTACTTAGTAGTGGGGATGTTGATGTACTGGCTAAACAAGCACTTAGTAGTGGGGATGTTGATGTACTGGCTAAACAAGCATTTAGTAGTGGGGATGTTGATGTACTGGCTCAACAAGTACTTAGTAGTGGGGATGTTGATGTACTGGCTAAACAAGCATTTAGTAGTGGGGATGTTGATGTACTGGCTCAACAAGTACTTAGTAGTGGGGATGTTGATGTACTGGCTAAACAAGCATTTAGTAGTGGGGATGTTGATGTACTGGCTAAACAAGCACTTAGTAGTGGGGATGTTGATGTACTGGCTCAACAAGCACTTAGTAGTGGGGATGTTGATGTACTGGCTCAACAAGCATTTAGTAGTGGGGATGTTGATGTACTGGCTCAACAAGCATTTAGTAGTGGGGATGTTGATGTACTGGCTCAACAAGCATTTAGTAGTGGGGATGTTGATGTACTGGCTCAACAAGCACTTAGTAGTGGGGATGTTGATGTACTGGCTCAACAAGCACTTAGTAGTGGGGATGTTAATGGTGTAGTTTCAATGAGCAAGGCAGAGGCAAAAAGCCTGATATAGACAGTGATGGTGCAGAGATGACAGGAGCAGGTTAAAGCCTGATATGGACAGTGATGGTGCAGAGATGACAGGAGCAGGTTAAAGCCTGATATGGACAGTGATGGTGTAGAGATGACAGGTTAAAGCCTGATATGGACAGTGATGGTGTAGAGATGACAGGAGCAGGTTAAAGCCTGATATGGACAGTGATGGTGTAGAGATGACAGGCAAAAAGCCTGATATGGACAGTGATGGTGTAGAGATGACAGGCAAAAAGCATGATATGGACAGTGATGGTGTAGAGATGACAGGTTAAAGCCTGATATGGACAGTGATGGTGTAGAGATGACAGGTTAAAGCCTGATATAGACAGTGATGGTGTAGAGATGACAGGTTAAAGCCTGATATGGACAGTGATGGTGTAGAGATGACAGGCTAAAAGCCTGATATAGACAGTGATGGTGTAGAGATGGCAGGAGCAGGTTAAAAGCCTGATATGGACAGTGATGGTGTAGAGATGACAGGAGCAGTGGAATACTAAGGGCAAGCATTTATTTCAAGTACAGAGGAAAGTCGGAGGGGAGGACGGCAGGAAGGGACAGAAAATAGCAGGCTATTTTTACAAGATTAAGGGTGGGACACAGCCGGTTGAATAAGAACTTAAGCGTGATGGATGGAAGCATCCAACAGGAAGTGTGATTATTGCCAGGAAACAGAGACCGTGGAGCATGTATTGCTAGTGTGGGCAGTATCAGAGGGAAAGAGAGGCTGAGATCTAGTATGAGGGAGGAGGGGATACAGGAAATTAGTTTAAAGAGTGTATTGTGTAGAACATCATTAGATATAATCTCAAATATTTTCGATTTTTTTTTAAGAGTAATGGGGCTGGCAGGTAAGATTTAGTTTCTCCGTCTCTGGCTCACACTCCAGTACAGTAGGTGGCGGTAATGCACCATCATGTTGGATGCCAACTGTCGATAAACCCCCACAGAAGAAGAAGAAGAAGAAGAAGAAGAAGAAGAAGGGCTGTGACTGGCCTCACACTCCACTACAGTAGGTGGCGGTGATACACCTTAAAAGTTGGATGCGATCTGCCAACCCTATCTCAAAAAAAGAAGAAGAAAGAGTTGCCTACCAAGACGTCAATGAATCGAAGATTTTATAAGTAAACCAAGATAGACCACACCCTCTCGTTTCCAATGGGAACAAATGAGCCAAGCATGAGCTAGCGAGATCCTATTGGCGTGTTCTTGCACACATCTGCGTTATGTCCGTTAGGGACCCACTACCCTGTGAGGTGCGCGTGTGCAATAACTCAATTCGCCTTTGCGCCTTCTAAACAACGCAATTTAAAAAAAAAACTTTTGCAAAGGGCAAAGTCTGCAATACCTAGGCCACTCTTTTCATAACATATAGTTTTGGGAACAAAAAACTGTATTGAGATCAAACGTTTCATCGATAAGAAAATGTGTAGAATATCGGCTAAAATCCATCTGGTTCCATCTTCTCCCGCTGCCCGCAATCGGGTTTCCTCACTACCATAATATTGTACAATCCAGGTGTGCAAAACTCTTACAGATTTACCCAGAAAGATTCACAGCTGTAATCACGTCCAAATGTGATTCTAATTTGTATTGACTCAGGGATGTGAATATTTATGTAAATTAGATATCTGTATTTTTTATTTTCAATACATTTGTAAAAAGGTCTAAAACATGTTTTCATTATGGGTATTGCGTGTATAAAAAAACAAACAAATGTGGACAAAATCAAGCGGTATGAATACTTTCTGAAGGCACTGTATGTTTGTCTGGCTGAAGCTAGTTGCAACATTGTTCATCAGGAAATTAAAATGTATAGTTATAGATGTAATACTATTTTGAAAAAAAAAGAAAAATAATCTATTCAGTACTTTCAACTACTAACATATGAATAGGCGAGACAATCTTTACTGAACTGAAAACATTGCAAAACACAGCTAGCTACAGGTCAAATCAAGACACTGACTGCTGTGATATTTGATACCATGTCGGCCACCGTAGAAGACGATAAACATCCAGGATTACGTTGGGAGTGCCCGGTGGTTTTCTACATCATTTGTAAGCTAGAAAGATTGATAATCATCAATTCCGACGTAAGTATGTTATATTAAGATATGGGGGTACTAACAATATAGTGTTAGAATATATTTATTCTAGCTTTTAGCTAGCTTGCTAGATTTATAAACTGAACGACACGTCTGCATGATTTAGCTGTCAAGCTCTAGCAGAAGCCAACGACACGTATCGGTAACTAGCCTAGCTAGCTACCGTTAGCTAACTAAAGAAACTGGTTGAACCAGGGATGGTTTATTGCTAATAGCTCAACCAGCATTAACTACCTATCTATTTATAGAACATATACGTTAAGGCGAAGAAAAGCCGTTGACAGACGTGTATTACTAGCTAACCAAATGATGAATGTTAGCTAGCTCAACGTTTTCTCATCACCC